>NC_083651.1:26047247-26347247 GCF_963576545.1 Limanda limanda
TGTCTTTTTCAAAGCCTGCAGTGAAGAGAAAGGTTGGTGACGAGCACAGACAATTTCAGGAAAAGTGGGAGATGCAATATATCTTTGTTGAGCACATGAGCACCCCGACGTGTCTTATTTGTACAGAAAAAATTGCGGTGCACAAGGAATACAACCTCAAACGTCATTACTCAACTAGACATGCTGAGGAATATGCAAAATACCAGGGAGATGAGAGAGCCAACCGGGTTGCCAATCTTAAAACATGTCTACTGAGGCAACAAAATGTCTTCAAGAAAGCAACCAAAGAGAATAATGCAGCAGTTGAAGTAAGCTACGTGGTTAGTGAGATGATTGCTAAGGCAGGAATGCTATTCACAGAAGGCGAGTTTATCAAAAAGTGCATCTTACAGGCTGCAAGTATAGTCTGTCCGGAAAAGAAAGGTCAGTTTAGCAACATCAGCCTTTCTGCTAACACCGTGGCAGAGCGCATTTCTGACCTGTCAAGTGACATTTATGATCAACTGCGCAAGAAAGCCACATTTTTCAATGCATACTCAGTCGCTCTTGACGAGAGTACAGACATCACTGACACTGCCCAGCTCGCAATATATGTCCGTGGTGTTGATGACAATTTTGAAGTGATGGAGGAGTTGCTCACACTAATTCCAATGCAATGCCACACCACCGCTCAGGAGATATTTTGCCAGCTGTGTGATGCCATTGTGAATGCCGGTTTGCCATGGAAGAAGTTTGTTAGAATAACAACCGACGGAGCGCCATCAATGACAGGGGAAAAATGGACTGGTGGCACTTGTTCAAAGAAAACTAGAAGAGGAGGGTGTGGAGGAGGCCATTGCTCTGCACTGCATCATCCATCAGCAGGCCCTTTGCAGCAAATGCCTGAAGTTTGACAATGTGATGTCTGTTGTTGTGAAATGCATCAACCAAATCAGATCCAGGAGCTTAAATCACCGGATGTTCCGTACTTTTTTAGAGGAAATGGAGTCAGAATATGAGGATGTGCTCTACTTCACCGCGGTACGTTGGCTCAGCAGGGGAAACGTCTTGAAGAGATTTTTTGAGTTGAGAGCAGAAGTGAAAGCCTTCATGGAGGAGGATGGGGTGGCTGTTCCTGTGCTAAGTGATCCCAAATGGCTCATGGACTTAGCTTTTCTTGTTGACATCACGCATGAGCTGAATGTACTGAATAAGAAGTTACAAGGTCAGGGGCAGCTTGTCAGTGCTGCCTATGACAATGTGAGAGCATTCACCACAAAACTTGTGTTATGGAAAGCCCAGCTCTCTCAGACATACCTTTGCCATTTCCCAGCATGCAAGGCACTCCTGAATGCAGGCACACCATTCAGTGGTGAGAAGTATGTTGATGCCATTTTGAGGCTACAGGAGGAATTTGATCACAGATTTGCAGACTTCAAGCCACTTTTCAAATTCTTGCGGATCCCTTCTCCTTTGATGTGCAAGATGCCCCTCCTGTGCTTCAAATGGAGCTCATTGACCTGCAGTGCAACTCTGACCTCAAATCCAAGTTCAGGGAGGTGAGTGGAAAAGAAGACAAGCTTGGGCAATTTTTGCGAGAGTTGAACCCCAGCTTCCCTGAGCTTTCCAGAATGTTCAAGCGGAACATGTGCCTTTTTGGGAGCACATATTTGTGTGAAAAGCTCTTCTCCACCTTGAACTTCAATAAGTCCAAGTACAGGTCCAGACTTACTGATGTTCATCTTCAAGCCATACTGAGGGTCTCAACTGCTTCCTCCCTCAAGCCAAATGTGGCTCAGCTATGTGAGAGGAAGCGCTGCCAGGTCTCTGGCAGCAAGAAGTAGGCAAGAGAAGCCATGTTCAGAAGAACCGTTCATGTTCTTCAATATTCTATTCATGTTCAGAAGAACCCATTGAAGTTAAATAAGTGTTAGTAATGACATTTGAGAAGTTTGGATTTTTTTAGCAAAGTTTTTTTTGTGGAATACCTGATGCGGCCCAGCCTCACCCAGATACTACCTCCAGCGGCCCCAGGGCCGGGTCTAGACAGGCATGTATGAGGGGGCAGCCACAAATCTTGAGGGAGCATTGTGCTTTATTATATTATTATTATTATAAATTGGGATTTAGTTTGAGGGGGCACAACATTTATTTGAGGGGGCCAGGCCCCCTCTTGCCCCTGCCTAGACCCGGCCCTGAGCGGCCCCCAGGTAATTTGAGTTTGAGACCCCTGGTATAAAGGACATGGGGAATAGAGAACATAAGATATCTCTCTTTGCAGATGATATCCTGACCTACATAAGTGATCCAGTCAAATCTGTTCCTGCGTTGATGGACACTTTAAAAGAGTATGGAGAGCTCTCTGGCTATCAGATCAACCAATCAAAATCAGAGGCAATGATGTTAGTTGGACAATTGCCTACACAACTAACAGGAAGGCTTAATGCTCATTAGTCAGATGGATTTAGATACCTGGGAATTATCATTACAACAGATTTATCAAACCTGTTTAAGGTCAACTATGGAAAATTGATGGGTCACATAAAAGCAGACCTCACAAGATGGGAAATCCTACCACTCTCTTTGATAGGAAGAATAGAAACAATAAGAATGAATGTTTTGCCGAGATTGCTCTTTCTTTTTCAATCACTACCTATATATGTCCCTGCGACCACTTTTAATGCACTGAACAAAAGATTTTCCAAATTTATATGGCAAAGTAAACCACCCAGACTTAAACTTCAAAGACTACTATGTCCAAAAGACAACGGAGGCCTGAACCTGCCTGACCTGAAAAAATATTACTGGGCAGCCCAATTACGAGCGATGGTTGCTTGGGTATCTCAAGAAACAGACACTATATGGGTAGGAATGGAACAAAGTGAATGCCCAGAGACACCACTGGACTCATTCCCATTCCTGAATTCAGACCACCGTGGGAAGAATAAGATTACTAATATATGGATTAAAAATACTCTAAAAATATGGTCAGTTGTGAGGAAAAAAATAAAACTCCCCATGACTATATCCAGAGCTATGAGAATAGCAAGTAACTCAGAATTTCTTCCTGCTAGACTGGACAGGTGTTTTGTACGATGGAGAGAGATGGGAATAGTAGTATTTGACCAGTTGTTCGAGGGAGGTGTAGTGAAGTCATTTGAACAGCTTAAAGAGAAATATGAGCTACCAACCCAAGACTTCTACAGATACTTACAAATAAGACATTATTTACATACACATCAAAAATGGGAAAAGCTCTGCTCAACACCATCCAAAATGGAACACTTCTTCATATCGACAATTCAAGGAACAGTGAAAGCAAAGTTCATATCACATCTATACAGGATATTGCAGGAAGAACTAAAGGAGAATAATTTGGATATTAAAGAAAAATGGGAACTAGAGATGAAAATAACAATTTCTGATGAACAATGGGAAAAATCATTCGAACAGGGACACAGAGCAACCAGTAGTCCTAACTGGAAGGAATTTGGATGGAAGCTTAAAATGAGATACTTCAGAACTCCACTTATAACATCCAAATGGAGCATCACATCAGCACAATGTTGGAGGGGTTGTGGCAAGGTGGGACACCATACACACATATTTTGGGAATGTCCAAAGCTATCAGAATACTGGCAAAAAATACAAAAGGAAATAAAAACTTGTTTATTTATAGACATACCATTAGAACCATCACACTTCATTTTAGGGATACTGCCTGAAGAAAATAGCCTGACGTTGTCATACTCATTATTCTAGTCAGAATAGGAGTCTGAGACCGCTCCATTGGGCTGTGATTATGGGGCGTGTTTCAACAGAACCAGGAAACAAAATGCCTCTTCGCGCAATTGGATAGACCTACAACCAATCAGAGCAACGTAGTATGTGACGTATGTCAAGCGACGCATAGTTGTTGTGAGTTGTCTGTTTCACGAGTTTATTTACTCTCTAAATAAATCAATGGAAATGCTGCTAATGCCGCTCGTATATCCACCGGAGGCAAAGCCCCCAGGAAGCAGCTGGTGACCAGGGCTGCTTGTGAGAGCCCCGGCCGCCGGCGGCGTGAAGAAGCCCGCTACGGATCTCTCTTAGAGCCTCGCGACCGGCCCGGGACCGGCCGGGGACCGGGACCGCGACCGGCCCGGGACCGGACCGGGGCTCTGAGAGAGATCCGTCTGTCATGGTTCTGCAGGAGCCAGCGAGGAGGAGAAACGGCAGCTAATCGTTTTACACTTCCCCCCCCCCCCACTCTCTTTTTATTTATGACTGCTTGTGTGGCTGCAGCATCGGGGCCAGCTTATAAATTAAACTTTTTATGAATCCCGTAGGAGGACGGCAAAAACATCTTTTCGATCTACAAATGCCTTGATCACGTTCCTCTGTTCCTCTTTCAAAATGAATGCGCTGTCGATGTCTGCTGAAACAGACTCGATGGCAGCATTGACACATCTCAGCTCTGCAGGCAGCGCTCTCTGGTGACGTGGTTGATTACGTCACTGTAGATCATCTGTCAATCATCGTATAAAGCCCGCCCTGACGATTTGATTGGTCCGATCAGCTCCTGATCGGCCATAGTTTCTCCCCAATGGAGCGACTCCAGACCGAACTTCCCGAACAACAAATGTTGTGGGCGGGGCTAAGTTCGTCTGGCACCCAGGCTATGAAGAAAATAGCCAGACAAAACTTCTGAGAGTCCTTCTTTTAATAGCAAATAAACTAATAACAGCCTCCTGGCTGAAGCCACAGCCCCCCACAATAACCCAATGGAGGGGTAGAATTCAAGATATGTACAGGATGGAATACTTGACTGCACTATTACAACTGAAAACAGAGGTTTTTAAAAACAACTGGTCCCCGATTGCTCTACATTTCCATCTGATATGAGAAAAAAATATATATATATTAAGGCTGTCAATAGAAAAAATTAACAAATTAATCTCACATTTTGAAATTCATTAATCGCGATTAATGAAACTAACCTTAAATTAATGAAATTAAATTAATGAAATTAACCTCCAAGGCAGAATTCCACCGGGTGGCAACATCTTGAACTAGCAACTCTTCCTGCTGTCCTTGTGCAGTTTGCTGTGCTTTCATTCAGACGGGACTAATCATTTGACGGGCTGTGTTTGAAGGGCGACGCTGGCAGCTTGCTCCAGGAGCTGAATTTTCTTCCTCACACCGGATGTAAACAAAACTGCGTTAACTGCGATATTTTATCGCATTAATCTAGGTCACAATAATCTCATAGATTAACGCTTTAACTTTGACAGCCCTAATATATATATATATTGCTTTTGCTTTCCCTTTGTTTCCCCTTTTAAGCAATGGACATATGCAGGTCATACTATTTCAGAATAATGTCTTGATGAAATGTTATGTGAAATGTATTGCGTCTGAGGACATTGTTAATCGGTAACTTGATTTTGATATATTGGGATCATGATGGCCTGGACCCGAGACATACATGGACAGTTAACCCCAGTAACTTAAGACTTGAACCCGTGATACCTAATTTCATGTTAAAAACGATCTACTGTATGACTGTATTTGACAAAAGGAAATAAAAAGAAGTTTAAAAAAAAAAAGTCACACACAAATCTCTTTTCTTTTACTTTATATACAGTATAGTATACAGTTGTTATACATTAAAATATCCTAGACAACAGGTGAGGCATATATATTGGTTTGATTAGGTGTTATGGCTTTGAATAAGGTTAGGGCACTACATGTAGACATTTGTAGGTAAAATATCTGCTGACACATTGTTTTGGTCCCTGTACCAGCCATATAAATAATGTTTCAGAAAGCATTTTATGTCCTTTACCAAACAATAACAATTTCTATTAAATCATTTCAAATTATTTGTACTTTTTAGGTCATCCACAACATCCCAGTCATCCAGTGGACAAGTATGTAATATTCTTTACTGTAGTAAACATGCAATTGTAATTATTTTGATTGTGCTGTGATGTTTGGTCTTATCAATCCTACAGACCAAGAGTGCATCAAGGCCCTAGCAGACGACCACCTCAGTAGATCATCCTAGTACTGCAAGTGAATTCTACAATTCAGTTTTTCATTCTACATGTTAAGTATAGTAACAAGTATTAGGACAGTGACTTATACATTGGACTATTTGGTTAAAATACTGGACTACAGAGCCAAAACTTATCTGTGGGACAATACTAGACACAGACTAGATAAACTGTATTTCACAGTTTATTTCAAAAGGCAATTGTTCTTGTACCTTCCTTCCACAGTGCATACACCGATATTTATGCACCTGTCGTCATTGACAGCAGTTCTTCAGATTCTGAGGAAGAAGAGAAGTTTCGAGAGGAACACAGGTACTATCAGACATAAGAAGTACTATCAGCACATAGTTGTTTACCTTAAGCCTTTCTTGTTTTTCTAACCCTCAGACAAACTATGTATTGTGTAACTGAACAAATTTTAAGTTGCTTTCAGTAGTCATAAGATTTATTAAACCAAGTAAAATCTTAAAGGACCTGTCAAGTTTGTTCCCCCTCTGCAGAAGAAAATGGTCATGCAGAACAACCTATTACCTGGTAAAGATTGTGATGTCAGACTTCAGCTTATCATTTTCGAGTAATGTCGGATAGCTTACTCACTATAAAAAGCCCATAAAAAACTAAAACAAAGTTTTAGTTATAGTTTCAACTAAGAAGAGAGAGTCTTAATATTTTCTTGCCTTTAACTGACTGTTTTCTTATTCTACAGTGATGGACTGACAGCTGCAGACCTGGTCTTAAATCAGAAGCTTAACACTACCTCCTGTAGCAGATTTAACATTAATCGGGCCAATGTCTGGGATGGTGCCTTAAGAGGGTTCAAGCGATCCACATATGACCCTAGCTACAGCATGATGGTGAAATTCACTGATGATGTTTTGTTGTGTTGTAATTTGTCCTCACATTGCAATATTGGTATTTTCTAGCTGTCGAAGATGATGAATACTTCCACATTGGAAGAATGATTGCACTCTCCTGTGTCAACGGCGGTCCAGGGCCTCGTTGTCTCTCCCCAAATGTCTTCCTGTACCTCATTGGTAAAGTAAAGGCAATTGAGGCTCCACTTGAGGACATACCTGATGAAGAAGTGAAGAAGGCCCTCCTGGAGGTACTTTGTTGGGCTGGGTTAAGCAATTTCAAAAAATCATGAAACCGACATAAAACCATCAATATAAATTGATACCTTCGTGGCTGAAAAATAGTTTGTTTGACAGTACCGTAATAGAGGACTTCCATGTGGAAAGGGACTCTAAATTCAAAATAGACTTAAGTATTTTCAAACCTGTCTTTGAATTAAATGTACACAATTCAGTGGTATTAATATAATGCCTTAAAATTTGACTTTAAGAGATATATTCTGCTCTTATGTGTTGATAAAAGGCCTGTAGATAATCCCATCTTCCAATATACTGACATATCGTTCTGACCAGCAGAGAGATATCCAAACAAATCCAGTAGAAACCACTGTCTGATGAGTGCTCCCAGCCTTAAAGGGATAGTTTGGATTGTTTAAAGTAGGGTTGTATGAGATACTTATTCAAAGTCAGCATATTTCCTAGAGTAGATGGTGGCCAGCATGCCCCCAGTTTGGAGAAGTTGACAGCTGTACTTGCTGGACACTCACAATGACCTACTGTGGACAGGGTCAGAAGCACAATGGATTTTAGCCACCGTTAAAAAAATTATATAAATTTAAGTGAACGCTATATTTAGAATATTTTTACGGGTTTACTTTACCCGTAAAAATATCATTTTCAGACTGGGAACTGAAGCCGTTGTTAGGTGGTTTGTTAACTGCTTTATATTTGTCACTAGATAAAAAATACTACATCACTGAGGGAACTCCGGGGTCTCACAGAAAAACACTCAAGCATGCTTCAGACAGCAGGCTGATTTCGCTTCATGAGGACACTGGAGGATCAGAAGAAAGTTGTAGAGGATTACATTCAGTGGTATTTCATCTACCCAAACCGTCATTCGATCCAGAGGTATAACATATTCAGTCTATTCTGTGGATAAAATTCCTTATACATTGTTCTTGGCAAATAAATAAATAGTTCTGTATGTGTTACTAGCGACGCTGGATTTTGTCAATGCCCTGGAACAGCATCCTTCATTGTTCTTTTCATTCATGTGCTACACTGAGACAACACTGACTGCTGATGCAGTGGATAACATCTTTCACATGGAGTTCATTCCACCTGGTAGCACCAAGTGTCAGGAGGAGGCCAGAGTACTGGGCAACTGGCGAGATTATCTGCTCTACGTTGAAGGTATTAACTTTCAAAATTATAAGACGTGCAGAATCATCAATGCATTAAACAGTGAGATAAAACTTTAAATGCAGCAATCGTTTTCTGCCAAAATCTGTACCTAACATAAAACTGGTGTAGGGCTTCCTCGGACACTGGGAATCCGCATTCCCTTCCGTCAAACCTAAGGTCAGTCAGAAATCAAAACACTATAAGTCAAGTCATTACAAATTGATCATTTAACCCCCCAAAAGGTAAGCAAAAATGCTAAATAAGAATTATAATTCAAACTCAGTCTGTTTTTCAGCTGTCATAAAATGTAAACAAAATTTCTGTTGACAAAAATGAGCCATAAGTTAATTTATAGGTTGACATCATCTCTTTCAGTCAAATAAGGTCATTATATTTGCTTCTGCCACAAGGCACTTTTTGCTATTTATCAGATAAATTCACCTTTTTGCTTTGTACATTTTAAATGTAGGTTTGGTGTGGAATGGTATTTTTTTGTTTTTGTGAAACAGCTTCTGAGTTCCCTTTGAAAAGAATGAAATAGTTTTCATACTTAAATTAAATGGGTTTATCGTCACGTGAGGAATTTGTCATATTGGGCCAGTATACCAAGGGTGTTAGCAAAGTCTCAGTGCGGGACCCAGTAGAAGTTGCAGAGCATCTCACTATAGACATGATCTGCTTTAGGCAGGTCAAGTCTAAATTAACACAAAACTAAATTCACAAGTTAAAATTAACACAAGTGAAAATGCAATCTGTTATTTACTAAACATGGTCACATATCACATACGTTAAATACAAACCTGTCAGGCAGGAGGTACATGGCTTCTGGTTTACCCGATGGACAACGAGATTGACGAACAGGGCGGATGGTGTGGTTGTTCCAAAGTTGTCTGTACTCATCAAGCTCTTTCTGCAAGATGGCCAAGAAGACATACCGTATGAGGAACTTGTGCTCATGGCTGCTGTTGAAAAGGTGCCTCTCTCTCAGGTCACTGAAGACATCAATCCAGAACTGAGTCCTAATTGTCCGAAGAAATGTTTTGCTCCAGTATGCCATATCATAGGCAGATAAAAGGATAGACCTAGAGATTGGCGTGTCTTTTCATGTGTGAGTGGACTGATGGTGAATTGACAGTTGCTGGGTCCTTTACCCCAGAAAGTTGATCAAAATCAGAGGAACTAGAGCAGATAAACAATAATGCTCCGATATCCACAAATATCAGTGATAAATGTTCCAGATATACGCTGATAAATTAATGTTTGAAATTTTAAAAAGAAAACATGAAGATGGTCTCTACAAATACCTACAAGATTAATGTCCTAAATAGGCAGTAAAGTTTGAACGTGTAGGTGCTGACATTCCTGTATGTAATTGTTCTTTGAGGAATTCCCTACTGATAGCTGAAGTGATCACTGTGCCCCGGAGACAGAGTTAATCTCTTGACCAAATGAAGAAGATCTATCAAGGCTTTCGGAAATACATAAGATAATGTGTGATATGCTTGAGGGAATTAATGACATGTATTATGATGGTTGAATTAAGTATTTAGATCCTTTAAAATTAATAGAAGTACATAAGCATCAACGAAACATAAGTCTAAGTTTAAGTATAATCATTGTGTGAAGCATTTTCTTGATCTTAACAGCTAAAATGTAGTAGAATGAAAGTTAAATAATGAAAATGGAAATAATGTAGAGCAAGTGTACTCAACTACTCTACCACCTTCAAGTTCAGATCCAAAGGAGAGCAGAGAGACAGACAATCTCTGTACTCTTGTGTTCTATTTCTGGACATATGATGAAAATAGAGAATAATAATCACTGCTGTTCAAAATCAGCAAAATGTTAAACACACATTATAACAGAAATTGAATATGAATTAACAACATTTATTTAAGTAACGCAGATGAACGAGCACTTGCTGGAGGTTGCTGTGCCTCATATTCTATTCTATGAAAGGTTTGAAGCCATTAACTTAGAAGTTAGTCTGACTGTATTCTGTAAAAAAACTAATAAAGCAGGACCACTTCCAGTGGGCAGTAGTAAAGCAGAGAGTTTTTGTTTATTTCTTCTCACTAACGCAGAACAAAAGTGAAACTATGGTTTAAATAATAATCATCATCCGTTGACATCATGTCAGAGATGAGAGAAGGAATTATTGCATGAGATGTTGAACAGAGCCATGTTGTTGGTTTTTTAAAGCTGACTTTTGTGAGATGGCATTTTTGGCTTTACCTTTAAGATGATAGGAGCTTCAGAAACGTCTGAGGGCGGTTTAATTGGATGGGTTGGCTGTTGAAGCATAAAAAGTTGTGAGGCGGGTAAATTCAACATTAAGATGCACTATGTAGGGATCTTAACTAAAAGACTTGCAAAGAGTCATACAGCCTCTCTCTTTGGCTGGCACGTAGCCACCACCTCTCCAATGTGTTTTAACACATGTCAGAACCACAGCAACTGTGAATGAGTGTCATTTACTCTGTAGAAATCACTTTGACTGTTGAACTGTCAAGGTGAGCCATTGTGTAGCAGCAAAATTTGCTCATATTTAAACAATTGTTTTGTATCTAAGAACGCATTGGCTTATTGTATTGTATTTATCTGTACTACATGTGTGCCTCAGTTAGCCATATGTGTTTTTAAATCATTACCTTAATGACAGTTGTATGTTGTTTTAGCAAATAATTTTGTCTGTGCTATTTACAGATGGCTTAATATCACAGTTGTTAATTTTGTTTTAAAAAATAGCTTTAAATATATTACAATAAAAACATTTAGATTACATCTAAAAATATTATTTTTGTAATTTGGTTCTTTACATATGTATTTAAGCCAACTATTTTACAATAAATAATGAATTAATTTAAATTGCATTCCTCTGGCACTATAGACTTCAATCCACTATGCAATAAATAAGATAACTAATTTTTACGTTTCTCATAAATCTATTTCTACTTTTTTGCTTCAAGGCAAATTTCTTCAGTACCTTAATATTTAAGAGTCTCTCAGAAATTAATTTTGTGCTTGACTAATTACACAAGTTGAAAAGGGATTAGCCAGTTTTCATCCGTAAAGGCCATGGACTGACATAACCAACAGCATCAGGCCTTCAGCATTGACAGGAACGGAAGCCATCATTACATGCTGCACTAATAATAGAATGTTGTTTAATTAGGGCTAATGTTTCCTCTCATAATAAAGCAGCACATTTGAAGACCGTGGCCGATGTATCAAGAGATTTGTTCTGAAACCCCCACATGTAATTAATTAGACAATATCACACATTGACTGGTTCCGGATTTGAATGGAAATGCTATCAAGCCAACAAAGCTGCTAATAAACAGTATGGAAATGCAATTCTCTGATGACATCTGGAGGGTTTGAGAATTCACATGCAGTTAAAACCCTAGTTTATTAGTTAAACATTTATTTCAGTCCCCCAGCAGTGTGATATGGCCCCCCTCCATCATATACCCCATACAACAGAGACAGAAGGTTATTGCTGATGTGTTATGATCAGTTTTGAGAGCCATTATTAGACAGCACAAACAATTAAGGGTGCCAATAATCTGAGGAGAAAAGGGGTCTATTGTGGATAGCCTTTTGTGGCAGAGGCCCCTTTTGCTTAAAAAGACCAAGACACACTTTTGAACCTCGTCTGGACTGGTGTGGTGACATACTCATTAGCAAGTGATACTCTCAGGGTTAGGGTTAGGGTTAGAGAGTAACATTATGAGTGTTGTCCATTAAAAATATTCAGCCTACTCTCATCAGCTTTTTTCTGTACCACAGTCCTCCTCGCCTCTCTCCCATGATTGACACTTGCATCCGCCAGGCGTTGGAGAGCAGCCAGCCATTCTCTTGTGTTGTGGCTCTGCATGGTTGAACATTGGAATCCCGCCCTTGGACCCTGGCTGCTGGGGCCCAACAGGGGATCGTTTGGCCCCTGAAGACACGTTTAGGAAGTAGTGCTGGCTGGTAATTGTCCTGTGTCAGCAGGGAAGGTGGTGGGACTCGAGAACAAAACAAAGAGAGTAGAGGATGAGTGCGAGGAACGAGGCCTCTGAGCCTTTCATGGCAGATGAGCTGTCTAGACATCAATACTTCACAGGACAGCCTGAGCCTCTTTTAATTTGACTTTGAGAAGTTCTTGTTTCCTATTTTAGGATGGGAAAAGATTGTTGCTCTGTGTTCCAGGGGCAGGTATGGACTTCAGATCCATTGATCCAAAAACTAGAACTTGATCTGACTGATACAACTTGATGTTATTAATCTAATGACAGTACCATGTACCAGGGTTTGCATTTGTCACAGCACCAGTCACATCCATTTAGATTCAGAACTAATGCAAAAATATTTAACTGCATTCTGTTCCCCTGATACCGACAATATGAAATGACAAAGTTCTCAGGCATCATCTAAAATAATCAAAATTTCACCTTGTGTAGCATTTTGACAGCACCTAGCGCTATCTGATATCTGTACATTACAAAAGGCAAATTTAAAGAATCTTGTAAAAGAAATAGATTTGATCATCTATTTAGAGGGTTTTCCCTTATCCACATTTTTGTCCTTTTGCAGAGGCACTGATCTTAAATAATTGAATTGAAGAGGATTTTAAAAAATGTACAGTTGGGTGCAAATTTGTGTAGGCAAACCATTCTAAGTAATCAAGTAACCTTTACACTAGAATTACATGGTCAATGAGAAGCTAATGTTTGTAACATAATACATTTTTACTTATTTTACGTAACTGTTGAGATAGTTATCCAAAACGTTGTTTGATTGGAAAAATGTGTTTAAACACATTGTGTCTACAACATCGACACAATTAACACTTTAAGGATTCTGGTTTTGGCAAATCTGAATACATGTCATTGGTTTTTCCGTGGTACATGCTAAACATTTCTAAGGTTGAATCCAGTCTCATTTTGTGCCACCAGCTGTTCACCCACTGCCCCCTCCTCCCCCTACTCCTTGTTTCACCCGGCCATAAAAAGCCAATTACATTCAGGACTACGAAGCTCATTGATACCTAATTAGATCATTGTTAAGTGTGCTGTTTCCATCTGGGCAGAGGGGGTAATGTCACAGCATCTGAGAGACACTAGAAGTGAAAGTGGGTGTTTTTCCTGGTTGAACCCCTGACCCCAGCCTGCATTGGTAGGGTCATAGAGCCAAGCAAGACAGATTGAAAACATGCTGCGCCAGGGGAGATATGGTATCTTAACAGCTAAAGAATACTTCCACATTCAAATGAGGAGGAGCACCCCGTCTGCTTCTGGTGCAAGTGCAGCACACCCTTCCTCCCATCCTAACCTAACAATACAGACGACAAGGATACATACATGTGCATATGCTTGCAATTGTGCTGTCACATATTAACGGAGAATTAGCAAAAGGGCAACAACAGATACTCATAACTGGCTATTATAAAAATGGACAACATCAGTAAATTAATTAAGACATTTTCAACTTAAATGTGTTATAAACAATTAGGTCCATATTTCAGTGGTGGAACAAAACTAAGTGAATATACTTTACTGCTGTACTATTATACTATTTCATGCTTCTACAAATATTGTACGTTTTAGTCACCATGCATTGGCTTTTGTAATAGTGACAGTATGAGTTAAGATTTAAAAGTGCATAGCAATGGCCATGTGTTTTAAGGTACTGCACTCACTAGACCCAATCCTCAAATAAAAATATGATATTAGATTAATACATTTAAAATCCTAAAAAGTTTTGTTGTTTGGTTGAAAACAATGACCTTTAATATATTCTTAATCCTCAGCTTAAAAACTCTATTTTATATTTATTTTTCTAATAGGATATTCTTAAATAAGCCTGCAGTGGAAGATGTGTGGACATTCTGGTGTCCTGGCTCCCAAATGGCATAATGAGCCCCCCCACGCACCAAGAGCACCAAGCCGGTTGGCCGATGCATCCTGGATGTAGACTGGGCCCGATCTGTTCGCAGTACGGTTTGCAAGTACTAGTGTCTTGAAGCGGATGCGGGCAGCCACTGGTAACCAGTGAAGGGAGCGGAGGAGCAGTGTAGTGCGAGAGAATTTAGGTAGGTTGAAGACCAGTCGAGCTGATGTATTCTGGATGAGCTGCTTCTTAACTATGGAAACAGTGAAAACACAGAGTTTCTCTGGTCTTAGCTGCTCAAAGATCAGCGCCTCAGCTTCTTGATCAGAGCAGAAGCTGCAGTTGGTTTCTACCAAGCTTCAGTATCTGTGTTCACCTCCAGTCTGACCCGCTCTCGCCTTTTGTTTTAACTTTTCGCCTACTAAAATATATATTTTTAAACTATTAGGCTGCAGCTGTATGTTTTTATTTATTTCAAAATAGGGTACTTCTTATTTCATACATTTTCCACAAATATGGGTATGACTCAAATAGCCCTACAAAGGTCTGTGTTTAATTTATTTCAAAGTAGGCTGACACTTGCCTGTGTATTTTGTTTGTTTGTTATTTTGTAGCTTGTCTGTTTAAGTAGCTGGCTGAAAGCAAAGAAGAATTGGCTTTGCATAAAGCAAGCCAATCCACTTTTCCATGTTGATAAGAGCATTAAAACGAAAATAAATGAAGGGACATTTAGAATAGATACAAATTTGCGATTAATTGTGATTTATTTTGAGTTAACTATGACATAAATGCGATTAATCGCGATTAAATATTTTAATCGTGTGACAGCACTAGTATTTAACATAACAGAGATGAATGAGGACTCTCTGGAGGTAGCTGTGCTACATGTTCTATTGTATGAAAGATTTTAAGCCATAAACTAAGAAGTTATGAAACTGATGAACAGAAAGAAGGAGACCTCTTCCAGTGGGCGGTACTAAAGCTGAGATTACACGTAGATTTCTTCTTACTAATGCAGAACAATGGGGACACTATGGTTAAAATAATAATCATCAGGTGTTGACATTATGTCAGAGATAAGAGGAGTAGTTATTGACTGAAAATTTTGAACTGAGCCATGTTGTTGGTTTTTTAAAGCTGACCTTTTCAGAATGAAACCCGATTGTTGTCAATGAGATGGAACAAAAAGAATGGAAGAAGGCAATCTCCTTGCCAAAAATTGTATGAACTTAAGAACAATTCAAGTCATTTGAAGATTTGTATCTGAGAAAAACAAATATATAACCTAAAACTTGTCTTGAGCTTATGGGTGATTTGGTTTACTGAATTTGAGAGTTTCAGACTTTAAGTCTGTGGATGGAACAGTTTGAAAAATAATGCAGATAACTTTGCAGAAGAAAATAAAAAATAATTTTCAACCCAATCCCAGAATTGAATTTGTATGACTCAATCACTTAAGTAATCAACAACTAATCCTAAAGTTTGTATAAAACAATTAATATATATATATATATATAATCGTTTTAAAACTGGTAGTTTAACTGTGCTTTCTACAAAACAGTTACTAATTCTACATTTATCTTACATAACTTTCAGAAAATTGAGTATCAACACTATTTTAAATTTGAGATTACAAATTTGACCTTATCGCTCAATTAAAATCGTTGTTTTCACTTTTAAAGTTTTCTTTTGTGTTTTATCCATCACCCAACCCAAACCCTAGGCAAGCTTGAGTGGCATTGATGTTTGCACGAGACCTGTCTCCTGCATATAAGTATTTAGTTCTACAGGTAAATACAACCAGCTAATGCATTTTTGGATACAAAACAATTGATGGAATATGAGAAAAATGTTATTGGTCGCAATGGTTAACCTTGCCAAATACAACAGGCAAAGTAATTGTACAGAGTAAGTGATACACATCCACATATTGCTGTGATTGTGACATTCATTAAAACACATTGAAGAGATGGTGGTTACATGCCAGCCAAAGAGAGAGGCTATATGAAGCTTCTGTGTTCACACCCAACCAATAAGAAGTCTTTTAGCTATATCTCTACATAATGCATCTTAATGTTGTATTTTCTCCCCTCACAAAGTGAAAGTTAAAGCTATTGCTAAGATAGTATCCTTTGCCTCACAGAGCGATAACAGGAATTCTTCAATCTCTGCTGGACTGAGGTGTGTTGGTCTTGAAAGAAGACCAGAAGCTACACTGAATCTCACAGCTACACACTAGAGCAGATTCGGACAGAGTCCCACCAACAAATTATGACCCAGAGGCAGCAAAGAGCCATTTCAAGCTTCACCTGATTAGTTTTTCACTGGCTCGGCCAGTTGTGTTTTTACAATATTTTAGTGTATGTAAATAAAGCTTTGACTCCACAAATACCTTGTAAATGCTTTTTTCCCTCTACAATATGTTCAACATACAACATCAAGCATCACATGAATAAATGTATAGTCTTCAGTAACTGCAGTTCCTTTGGTAAAGGCGTACTAATAATTAATATTAATAAATTAATTATTAGTAATAATATATATATATATATTAATTCGTATTATTATTTATATCGTGTGGGAGGGGATTACCCACGTGTATTATAATTACCCAGGGTGACCAATAGCAACAAATCTACCAGCAAATCAAAAGTGACTTTTCGTTTGGTCTAGTGCAGGGGTGGGCAAACTTTTTGACTCGCGGGCCACAATGGGTTCCAAAATTTAACAGAGGGGCCGGGCCAGGAACAGATGGATGGAGTGTTTTTGTGAACTAATATAAATTACATGGAAAAATCATTACATGAAAGGATTTGGCCTTTACCAAGTAGCAAAGCACTTATTTGCAAGGCTATTTATTTAATATTTAAATTTTATTTAACAAAAACCCGCCTTCAGAAAAAGGCTTGCTAGCCTTTGCTATTTCGAATGCCCCCCCAAAAATATGCCTTGGTAGATGACTCTTTAATGGCAGTTTGTCTGTGAAAAAAATGTTGCTGAGTCTGTAAATTAGTCGCCAACCTCTGAGCTGCAGCCACCCGTTCTTGCGTTGACTGCTTGCTAGCGTAGTTAGCATGCTTCGTAGCAAAGTGACGGCTGATGTTGTACTCCATGAAAACTGCGACAGTTTCTCGGCATATCAGGCATACGGCCTTCGATTGGACATCAGTGAAAAAGTATTTTGTTGTCGACTCCGTGTTCAACACTCGGCACTCATTGTCCACTTTTTAATTTAATTTATTTTTTATTTTTTTATTATTTGGACAAGTTCGGCGGGCCGGATTAAAATGCGGGCCGTACTTTGCCCATGTCTGGTCTAGTGTTCAATAAGCTGTTCTTGCATGTCTTTTGACAGCTTGTCTGCTTAGCAGAGGAATGGATCCCGAACCCAGGCTAATGGACGGTAGTCAAGTGGTCCTAGAAATTAGTTTTAAGTGAAAATTAAACGACAGATCGGGATCGAAGATCACTCCCAAGCTCCTGACTGTTTCATTGGAAGCAAGGGCAATGTCGTCTAGCACAGCTATATCATAAGATAATGTACCTATAAGGCAGTGGTTCTTAACCTGGGTTCGATCGAACCCCAGGGGTTCGGTGAGTCACTCTCAGGGGTTCAGCAGGGGTCAAAACACACACAGTATAGCCCGGTTCACACTAGCAATGTCTGGCCATTTTTGTCGGCTGTCAAAAAATTGGCTGCCCACAATTTGGTAACACACAATTTTTCTTCGCCGTGTCAGATTGCAAACATTTTGTTGCTTAGTAAAAATGACGACTCATCTCTAATTTGACGACTCATCTCTAATTTGCACGAATTGGAATCGATCTGAAAAATATGATTAACCCAGTTTAGGGCGGTTCCTATAATGCTAATTACTGTTCTAGTCCCTGTAAAAAAATCTGATGGTCAATAGAATGCTGCACTAAGAACTAACAGAACGAGGACAGACACAAATCCCTGATCTGAAGCTATTACAAGGTCATTAGTGATCTCTGCGTGCTGTGATTGGCTCTAAACCCCGACTGAAAGTCTTCAAAGACCTCACTTTTCTGGAGAAACTCACACAGCTGATTGGCTACAACATTTTCAAGGATTTTAACAGGAAGGGAAGGTTGGATATCTGTCTGTAGTTGGCTTAAACCTTCAGGTCTAGTGTGGCTTTTTTGAGAAGGGCTTTGATTACAGCTAGTTTAAAAGACTGTGGTACATATCCTGATGATAATGAGAGATTGATGTACTCAGTAACATATTATCAATTAGGGGCAGAATTTCTTTAAGTAATTTTGTAGGAATGGGATCTAAGATACAAGTTGTTGGTTTAGAACATCATATTATTTGGTCAGCTGATCAAGTGTGACCAGAGAGAATCTGTCTAAGCAATTGGTAAGATTCTCACCAGTTTCTGAGATTTCTGTTCTTGATAGGGTATTAGTGCCAACTGAGGGCAGGAGATGGTTGATTTTATTTCTAATAGTTAGAATTTTGTCATTAAAGAGGTCATATGGATATTGCTATTCAGGTATCGATGAATACTGGATTAAGTGGAGGTGTGACTCTGTCAGCCTGGCAACAGTGTCAACATGAATGTTAAAGTCACGGAAAATAATCATTTTATCGTTTTTTAGGACTAGGTTTGATAAATACTTAGGGAATTCCGTAAAAAATTCAGAATAAGCCCCAGGAGCACGGTAAATGTGCGGCTGTGGCTGGGGGGTAGAGCGGGCGTCCTCCAACCTTAAGGTCGGCAGTTCGATTCACTGTATGAATGTGTTGGTGAATGGGTGAAATTAAAACTGCACTGTAAAGAGCTTTGAGTGGTCCTCAAGACTAGAAAAGCGCTATATAATAACAAAACCTTTTACCATTTATACTACAGCAAATATTATTGGCTGTTGGTGTTTCTTGGATTGGTTTGGAAGACTAAGAACAAGAATTTCAAATGAGTTGTAGCTTAGTTTAAGTTAAGGATTAACTGATAGTCTGCTTGCTCTTTACTCAAGAATATGTCTTTCTTCCGCAAAAGCAGCAATTCTTTTCTTATCACCACACTGATTAAAGTCATTCTGAGAGCATGTAAATGTAACACAATTATATCTATGATATGAACAATAAATATGTATGTTCTTAGTTCTACAAAAAAATATATAGTTGTCGACTTGGACCAGGACTGAGGCGGCAGCCCATGATGGATCCTAATAAGCGACAGTGGACAATGACTGTGGACTAAAGTGGCCTCTGATCGGGATGGTGGATCATGATCCTGCTGGTTGCTGACCATAGACTATGATTGCAGCAGGACTGCTTGACATACCGTATTGAATTTATCCTTCAAAATGTTTACCCTATCAATGCTGCTAAAAAACTTTAATCTTGATGATGTTTTCCTACACTAGACATCTATTGCACTTCTGTCTGTCCTGGGAGAGGGATCCCTCACATGTGGCTCTCTCTGAGGTTTCTATGTATTTTTACCCTGTTAACAGGGTTTTTTTTGTAGTTTTTCCTTACTCTTGCTGAGGGTTTAGGACAGAGGATGTCACACCATGTTAAAGCCCTATGAGACGAATTGTGATTTGTGAATATGGGCTATACATATAACATTTGATTGATTGATTGACCTAATCTGCATCTGTTGAAAATGCAAGAGATTTTTTTTTTTTTTTCTGATTATTATTTAATCTCAACTAATCTTCTTTCATACAACCATGCAACAAACATTTTATTGTTGTATTTACTAGAGATGAGCCGGATACTCGGCTGAAACGAGTATCCGGTACGGATAAAGCATTTTTTGCCGAGTACGATTATTATACGAGTAATCGGAGTAATTATCTGTGCTCGGACTGAATGAAAATCCTCACACAGCGTCACAGCGCTCCTCCCATTCACACACGGCTCTGCTCACTCACTCACAGAACAGCTCTCTGTCTCTCAGTCACTCAGGTTCACTGTGCATCGGGACTGTTCCATAGGCTCAGTCAAGGAAGCAGAAATGATTCGTTCATTTCCCGACTGGGTCTTCGGGTACGAGTCTTTGGAAAATTTTTCACGAGACCTGCATTGGCTCAGTAGAGGAGTGCTGGAGATGCGAGGGACGTTCACTGTCTCCCGGAGAAATGAACACTCCGTGTTTCCAGCACAGAAAGACGCGAACCACATCCGTCCACAAGTCACAATGACTGGCCCCATTATTTTCACTTTACATTCACACCTACTTTACAGTAAAGTAAACCTCTATTAAATACAGTACAACATGACAGTTTGTATGGTTTGAAATTGTCATTTATTATCACACTGGCATTTAATTATCACGGCAAACAATTACACTGCACTAAACTTTAAGTGTTAATGTAAAGTGAAAATAACAAAACCAGTCTGTATGACTTGCGAACGAATACGATTCACGTCTTTCCACACCAAAAACACAGAGTGCTCATCTCTCCGGGAGACAGCGAACGTCCCTCGCATCTCACTCACACACACACACACACACCCACACACACACACACACACACCTGGTGTGGAAATAAATTTAATAAAAATAATAAAATCATAAAAAAATTTCAAAGTTAAAAAGAAAGTTATGTTGAACCAGCCCACTTCCGGGTTAAATCACACCCACTTCCGGGTTAGGCCCCGCCCACTCCGAGTACGGATACGGATAATTCATATGGTTAACAGATACAGATACAGATACAGATAATGCTGTACTCGCTCATCCCTAGTATTTACTCTGCAAATTGGCGGGAGTCACGTGATTTAATGCACCTGCGTAGTGCTCCGCCATAGGCTGTGCCTATTGTGGTCTGAGGTCAGGAGGCGGAGCTTCATTTTGGTTCAAACTTTCCACAATGGCAACGGGTCACCGCACCCACATTGGTCATGATCAAAGTGATTCTGAGAGCAAGTAAATGTAAATATTGTCTTATACACAATAGCTAAAAATCTGAAGGGCAGATATTGAACGCTGTTAGTTTTGATTACCTAATGACCAAAATGTCAGCTTTTTAAAACAAGTTTTAAAAAGGTAACTTCATTGCCATGATATTTCTCTGAAAAATATTGTTTGATCTACTAAGAAAAATTAAGGCAAATTTTGCATAAGATTATTATGTACATCGAGCCAGACTGGTCATTGTATGAAGTACTTAATTTTTTGTAAGTATAAAGCACATTTTGCCAGTAAAGTCAACTTAATCTTTCTAGTTGAATAACTTGAATTTTCAAGTCTACTCAGCTTTTTTAATAAAGTCAGCTTAATTTTCCTAGTAAAGTAACGTAATTTGTCGAGTTAAGTCAGCTTAATTATGAAAGTAAATATAAGTTGACTTTACTTGCAAAGTTTAGGTGATTTTACTTTAAAAAATTTAAAATTAAACTGACTTCTTGTGTAGAAAAACTTAAGTAGTTCATACATAGACCAGTCTTGCTTGAACTAACTAATATTTTGATGCAAAATGTTGCCTTTTTTAAGTAGATCAGGCAGGAAATGTGTATCAGTGCATGTTACTGATGTCCTGGGAATGTTCCTTTGTCATTTCCTCTGCAGAATGCTATTTGCATACTGTATGATTGTCTGACCTTCATGCAATGAATAAAGTATACTTAAAAGACTATTATTCTCAGACCTCTTTATTTCAGAATCCTCCCCAGGTCAAATTTCCACCACAATATATAACAAAGAGCAGCCCTGGCGGTTTAAAAACCCACTGGCTCGCTACAATGATGGATCAAAGGGCAACTTCTGCAGTTTAAAAACTCACTAGTTGGCCCTGAAGAAGAAGACAGAGGAAGAAATATGTCTCATCTGTACTTGTTATGATTGCGATATTATAATGTATCCTTTGAATCAGGGGTGGCTCCTGGCATAGGCGGTTGCCTAGGGCACAAAATGCCGAGAGGGCGGCACAAGAGGCTGATATATCATGACGTCATACATGCAATGTTAACCAACGCAGTAACGTCACATCATCATCCTCTAAAACTGGGTTCACACCGGAGGCAGAAGCGCCGCGAAGCGTCACGAAAAGCTGTCCGCCTTCTTTTCTCACCCATGTTTATCAATTGGGCTGTTCTTCGCTGCAGTGAAATGCCAGGAAGCGCCACGGCCAGCTCACCGCGAGCGAATTGGGCCAGAAAACACACAGAAATCGATTTATATATAATAGTGCTTAGTCCACCCATTTGTCAGTTGTGTCTCGCACGCACAAGCACACAATCTCTTGAGGTGGGCTGGCCGCTTTAAGCTTGCGTAGGTCGGTCACCTGTGAAGACCATCAACCTTTAACCCCTGAACCGGCGCAGAGAAATGCGCTTCCTGTGTGAACAGCCAGGCGGCTGCTCACACGAGAATAGGCGCTTCTGCCTCCGGTGTGTGTATGCAGGGTTAGAGTCAAAGATGAATCAAAAAAGGATTATATTATCGGTTGCACAATTCAGAAAGCCCCACAAAGAAGAGGAGGAGAAGAAAGAACAATATAGAAGTAAGAATCACCACGATTGAGCACACCATTAATGGTTATTTTTGTTGTCATGAATAGCTCTGGCAGCTAGCTAGCTATTCATTGGCAGATCTGACTCTTTTTATTATATATTTTTATTATTTTTTATGGCCTACATTTTTTTCTGCATGTGGGTGCATCTGTTCACAGTTCCAAAGTTATTGGGTAGGCATAACAATTTGGGTGTGTATGTTGGGGGGCCTGTGGGGGGGGGCGCCAATCTGAAATCTCGGTGTACTGTATATGTGCAGGACATGTAAATTAGCTGACAGTGACCACAACAACATTCCGAGCAACAGCAAAACATTTTATTGACATCACAATCAAGTAATTGTGCACAGTATAACAATGATCCAAAGGCTGTGCTATGAGGGGCGGCTCCATAAGAGAATTCATGTTCCAAAAATATGAGGAATATTTGATCAGTTAAAAAGGATCCTTTCGAAGTATTGGAAACTTCCCTTGAAAAAAACAGTCTGGTATTATACGGCATATATGGTGCATTATCTATTGAGAAAACTCCTCCCTGTGGGTGGCAGGGCGGCAGGCACAGTTAGCTCCAGCAGGGAGCTGGAGCTAACTGCTCCAGCCCCCACTGCTCCCACTGCAGGCCTGCGCTGGGGCTCTAGCAGCCAGGCTTCGGTCCACCTGACTCTGGTTCAAAACTATATGGTTGCAAGATTGTATCTTCGTCTCCAGCACTCAAAACAGGTCAATCTGAGGAGGGCTGTTTTAGACAGGGCAAAAAGGGTGCTGTTTTAAATGATCCCTGTGGTATTTTGACCAAAATATGTCTCAGACATTTCATTAATACCCCAATGAACCATATCAACTGTGGTAAAATTGGCATATGCTGGGACCTTCGAAGTAGCAGATATCTTCCTGTTTTCATTTTCATGTTTGTTTGCACTTTAAGTTTTTGCACTTTAACATGACAGATTTGAATGTCAGTTCAGTTTAACAAGGCCACTTGTTAAACATGCTGTTGTGTGTGTTGTTCAATGTTAAAGATGACAGTACCAATGGTGTCTCAAATACACCTCTTTTTTTACTTTCACTAATCTGGATGTTTCAATGAAGAAAGAAGCATTGTTATTGTTTCCAAGGACATTGGGAATATTTTCAACTGGTTTTTGAAAAAAATGTTTAACACAATTTATAATACATGATATTTAACGACCTGGCTGCCACTTTATAGGTAGGTGTTATAGGCCTGAGCCTCCTTGAAAACACAACATTGTGTAAAATACAGGCAGTCTGAAGTGATTACTCGTTAATTTATAAGATTTAGTCTTTAGAAGAAAAACAAACTTTTAATCGCGATTAATCTAGATTATTGAATTTCAAAATGTGAGATTAATTAGTTAATTTTTTTTAATCTATTGACAGCCCTAATATATACACATTAGGGCTAGGCATTATGACTTCAAATCTTTTGTTGCTGCTGCAAAATGAACATAGCAAAAACCGGACAGTTCGTGAAAGCACTCATTGGGAAAAGTATTAACCTAATTGACTGACAGGTTACAAAAGTTAGTTTCGATAAATGTTTTGGTTAATTGCCAAGCCCAAATACAAGTATACATGTATATAAACACATACACATATGTGTGTGTATATATGTGTATATATATATATGTATAGAGAGAGAGAGTGTTCATTCCTGGTTACGTAGTGCCGATGCGCTACATTAGTTCAACATGAAAGAGCAGGAGAGTGCTAATGAGACATAGGCATGGGCTTTGCAGCTCGTTCATCATCCTGCTCCCTCGATTGGCAACACCCTTTTATTAGGCCCCCAGGGGCCTCATGTCATCTCCTCCTGCATTAATCAGCTGTCCAACAAGGCAGGGGCCCTTATAATGTCCTATTAGCTTTCGAGCCCTTTGATCATTACAGACCAATGAAAAGGCTAAGGTTTGCACTTCCACCGTTGGAACCTCCAACCCACAAGCACTCACCTGGAGAATGTTAGAGAATCTTCTAGAATCAACAACAATTAACAATGAGGTAGAAATCTGTCCAAGGAAAGGGGTTTATTTACCCTCCCTCCCTTCCCCCTTACAGTTATATATCTGTAGTAGATGAATACATTTCTTCTGCATTCTAAAAGCTTATTGTCTTCACAAGATGGAAGGAGACATTCTGGTAAATACATATAGGAAGCATAAATACATGGTATGACCCAAGCCAGGCACACAATGGGGTAAAGATGGTCTCATAAAAGGTTGACACCTGCTATCAGTCTTTAAGCCCTTCGCCATTACTCATTTGTTATCAGTACCAGGTTCTCCTCTGTGATCAATGATTATGAATGTCGTCATAGTGAGTTGCCGAGAACAAGATACCCTCTCTAGTAATCGTAATTACCAGAAAGCTTTCACTTCTCTTTCGGATTGTCTGCATGACTAAGCTGACACTTTATGTTGCAAAACATCCATCATGTGCAGACACAGGTAGATTAGTAGGGTTATCTTGGTGATTGACACCGATTTAAGGCTCCATTATGCTTCTACGTATCCGTTTCTCGGAGAGGGTTGCACGGAGAGCAGACAGTCTTTTTGATTTTTACATCTCCGACGACTGAACGTTGAAAACAATTCACCGCCAAACCCATAGGTTGCGCAACGGAAGACGAGCTCAGAGAAGCTTACCCCATTTATGGGAAGAAGAAGTCCACGTGTGTCTGTTTACCTCTGTCGGCTGGTCTCCCACACACTGAACCATGGCAACTAACAGAACTAACTAAAGTGACACCCAGCGGGTCAAAATGCTGATGTTATCGTTTCTTAGCGCAGCGGTTCCCCGGTCTTGTTTCCGAACTCTGTTGCTAATTCAACAGCTTAAAGCTCCGTGTAGCTTGAAGCTAGACGGAGCTAGCTAGCTCCTATCCAAGCTAGCTCCCCTCCCAGCTTCCACACACAGTCAGCAGGGACTCCCGGCACTAACTACTACCCAGTGTTTGCTTCTAACCTGGCGGTATTATAGAAACAGTGTCATGATAGAAGTGGAATTAAAGTCGTTTTTGCACTGTTACCACCGCAGTTAGCATGGTGGCTAGCCCGCTAGCCTAGCCCGCTAGCGCCGTTTTGAAAGCTCGTTATAACCGTATGTGACCGTGCACACATGCCGTCAGTGCAATAACGAGACAGCGTCAGCTGGACAACTCCGCTGGCTTAACACACACGTCACATTAATCGTAGAATCGTAGTTATGTTTGGGTTTATTGTCAAGCAGGAAGTTTGAGGTCCGGAAATGACGTCGTAGGGAAATGATGTCGTTCGCGGACCAATCACAGCCAAGGTCTGTCCGTGGGGTCTCCGAAATAAAGACGGACAGTTAGAAAAATCAGAGGTGTACGAAAAGCTCTCCGAGGCGCCCGGAGAGTGCGTTCCACAACGGATAGGGCGGTCTTATCTGTCCGTTTTAGAAAAGACGTACAAGTGTAACGGGGTAAATATGTTGATTGTTAAAATCCTGTTCAACTTGGAACTGCAGTCATTGTTTTTTGTGTATTTCTTTTATTTTGCCGTGTTTATTTAATTTTGAAGGGCCACAACAGGAACTTCCGGGGATTAGTGGGGATTAGCAGGAGACAACCTCTTTTTTCCCTCAGATGCAGTTTCCACAGTACCGAATGACTGTGTCCTGTTTGTTGTTTCAGGAAATAAAGTTTAATTGTTCTACCAAGCCTGAGTCATGAGGGATGAATAAAAAGAGCAGCAGTACAAGCACAGACCGTCACATTGGTGCCGTGACCCGTCGATTCTCCTGCTGGATGGTGGATTCTTCAGCGCCGATCCGGGGATTTTTCTGCTGCTGCTGATCTTCTCTGCGTGACCAGGTGGACGTGTAACTTGAACTGTGTTGAGCTGGATGCACATATATTAAGCATTTTTTTCCTATTTGTCTGTGCTTAACCTTTTACACTTTTTTCTTTTTACACTGAGTGTTTCATTTTATTTCTGATATTGTATATTTTTTTACTTTGATGATGAGTGTTGGTGGGGAAGATACTAGCACGCCTTATAGCTTAGGCAGGGGTAGGGGAAGAGGATTGTTGAGTTCTCCTAAATTCTTGCAGTTTGAAACTCCTGTTAGGGGACATGGTAATGTTGCGGGGGTTAGTCAGAGCAGACCAGAGCTCCTTTCCACCAATAGGGATGTAACGTTTCCCCTAAGTCGCCCTGTAGGCATTACACATGAATCTCAAAACACCAGTTCTAATATTCCTAGCCCTGATGCCCTTGCTACTGAGATTGTCAGTCAGATGGGGGATGTGATCCAGCAGGTTAGCCAGAAGGTGTTACAGAACATTATAACCCAACTTAGCCCATCTGTTAGTGCACCCTTGACCTGTGCTCCCACCCCACCGACCAAAGATGACATGTCAACCTCAAACACACTTGATGCCTCTCATGTGCAGCTTGTGTCTCACAGAAAGCTGAAAGATCCCCCATGCTTCAGAGGGGACAGCTCTGACCCTGTTTCTGTGAGAGAATGGGAAGACCTCATGAGGGCTTTCATTAAGAGAGGAAATCTGAGACCTGATGAACAAGCAGAGGAGATCCTCGTTCATCTTAGAGGCAAAGCTAGAGATGTTGTCAAGTTTGGGACCAGAAACAGTGAAATTGACCTCACCCGTGACCCTGAGGCCATCTATGGTCTCCTTCGACGGCACTTTGACTCTGCCCCATGCTCACCACTCCCATTAGCTGACTTTTACACCACTTTGCCTGAGAGAGGTGAGGGTGCATTTGACTACTGGCTCAGGCTGCACCGTGCTGTTGACCTTGCCATTGAACGTCTTAAAGAGCAGGGCAAATCGCTTGACTGTCCTGGTACTGAGGTGACGCGCATGTTCATAAGGAACTGTCCTTCTCCTGACCTTTCTATGACCTTTCGCTCCAAGATAATGGAAAAGTGGACAGCTAATGAAGTTCAGGACATTTTATATGAGTATCATTCAGGTTTGACCTCCACAGTGAGCAAAGCAACTAAGGAGAGGGTGACAATGAACACGCAATGAGCACTGCCACTCCGACCGCCTCTGGGGGGCAGGGCTCACCGCAGCCGCAGGCCAGAGACTCTGCAACCCTGGAACGCCTTATCAGCATGCTGGAGAAGGTGCTGCTGCAGAGACCTGTTCACTCGGGCCCAGCCAGACAGTCTGGCCCACGGCTGCCTAGGATTGAAGGCTTACATGAGATGCCTTGTTCTGTTTGTCATGATGCTGCTCACTCCACCTTTACCCACTGTCGCGACCATAGACTCTGTTTCCAGTGCCACTCACCAAACCACTCTAGGCTTGCTTGTCCTGGAAGGACGTCGTCAGCCGCTCATCAGCAGCAGGAAAACTGGAGGATCCGCACCTTAGGGAGGATAGTGTGGATTATGATAGTGACCCTCCCAGTGGTGATAGTGATGACATTGAATCCTTGTATGAATCTCTTTCTTCATTTGCACCGTCTGGAAAGACTGTTATTTTTCAATTGACACACAGACTTCAGAAATCTGACAGCTTGTTCTACGCAGGTGTTTGTGCCGCAGGTAGTGTTCAACTGAAAGGAATGATTGATAGTGGTTCTATGTCATGTTCTCTAAGTGAAGCTGCTGCTTCACGCCTTTTGCTGCAAAGCCCTGATTTGAAGAGTAGTCCTGCTGATGATATTGTTGTTGTGGGTGCTGGAGGACACCATGTTTACCCTACAGCTGTCTATGATTTGGAGGTGGTTATTTATGGCTTCAAGTTGCTCATCCCAACACTGGTCATCCCTGGACAAGTGGATGATATGATTGTTGGTAGTAATGCTATCAAGCTGTTAATACACTTGATGAAAGAGTCTGAGGACTATTGGAGACTCCTGGCTGCACCAGTTGACATTGCAGATGATGAATGTGGCCAGTTCTTGTCCCTGCTCTCAAACACTGAGAAATGGCGGGGAGGGCCCATGCCTGAAAAGATCGGCACAGTAAAGTTGAGGCAGAATGTTACACTTGAACCCCTTCGTGAACACCTTGTCTGGGGTAAACTGCCCGCATCTGCACCTTTATCAGTGGGGAGCACAGTGATTGTTGAGCCAACACAATCAAGATCCAGGCCCAGAAATGTGATGGTTGGCCGTGTTGTCACGCCTATGTGGGGTGTGTTACGTGTGGCCAGGAGGTGGGGCTCTGTGTGAGAATGTGTGTGTGTGTTTGTGCCTCTCCACCTTTCTCTCTCTCTCCACGCAGCCAGTCCTCAGGTGAGACTCATCACCTCGTCAGCTGGAGCTGACTTAAGGAGGCTGTGAATTTCTTTCTCGCTCTCTATTCTTCCATGCAGGTGAACGGGTGAGGAGACCGAGGCTCCGTTTTCCCCCATGCCAGAAGTCCTTTTGAGCTTTTGTTATGTTGGTAGTTGGTTCGGGGGTTCCCGGTAGTCCTGTTTTCGGATAACCTTTTTCTTTCATTTAGGTAGTGGGTTATTTAGGCAGACTTAGTTCGGGGGTGAACACTGACTTCGACGGCCGATGGCTGGCTCAGTGTTCCCCTCTCTTTTGTTTGTTTTGGCCGGGAACCTCCAACCCTTTTGGTTTGTTGCCTTTCTAAATATTTGTTTCAACCAATAAACATTTGTTATTATTTAGTGGCAACAGTTGTTTCTGATTCGTTTATTTGATGTGTTCCGGGCCTCACGAGCCATTTCTTATAGGTCCGTAACATATTTGGGGGCTCGTCCGAGATCACATGTTGGGTCTTCAGTGTTTCTGTTGATTCCAACTGTGAGTGCCGTGTCTATTGTGATAGGTTGCCAGTGTTTTTTCGGCCGGCACGTTTGTGCACCATGGTTTTCTTTTTGGTGCTGCTGTGTTTTGCCCTCTTGGGTGGTATTTTTGAGGGAGTAGGTTGGTGAGCGGTCTGTTTTTTTTGTTTTTTTTCCTCTCGCCCTGGTCTGATCAGTGTGGCCAGTCTCGTCATGGCGTTTAGTGCTGAGGAGTTTGTTGCTCATCCGACGATGGAGCAGTTCTGTTCTTGCACTAAAGAGCAGTTAATTTCTCTGGCCAGTTTTCTTAAAGTTACGGTGACTAAGCAGATGAAGAAGCAGGCTATAAAAACTGAGCTGCTGTCTGTGTTGTATAAAGAGGGTCTTTTGAGTGAAGCGGTCATGAAGGGGGTGGAGTCACGGTCAGATGTGGATGAAGCGGCTCGTCTCAGGGGATTGGAGCTGCAGATTGAGTTGCGCCGTCTGGATCTGAGGGAGAAGGAGCTGTTGGGTGAACTGGAGGTGCGGAAGCTGGAGGAAGAGACAAAGAGGCAGGTGCATCTGAAGGAGCTGGAGTTACAGCATGCACCTCCTTCTCCTCCCCCTCCTGCCGCCAGTGGTTTTGATATAGGTAGATGCATCCGTTTCGTTCCGTCTTTTAATGATAAAGATGTTGACAAATATTTCACCCTGTTTGAACGTGTAGCTGAGACCCTGGAGTGGTCTAGGCAGTTTTGGCCGTTGCTTTTACAATGTGTGTTCACGGGAAAGGCCCAGGATGCCTACGCGTCTTTGGAGTCTGGTATGAGCCTGAATTATGATCATGTCAAAGAGGCGGTGCTGAGGGCCTACGAGTTAGTGCCCGAGGCATATCGCCAGAGGTACCGTCGTCTCAAGAAGTCGTATGAGAAGACATACGTGGAGTTTGGTCATGAGAAGGGAGTGTTATTTGATCGTTGGTGTCGCTCTATGAAGGTTTCTGATTTCGCTGGCTTGCGTGAGTTGATGTTGCTGGAAGACTTTAAGAATTGTTTGCCTGAACGAATTGTGACACACATTAATGACCGTAACGTGCTAGAAATTTCTAGGGCTGCGGTACTTGCTGATGAATACGTTTTGACTCATAGGGACAGTTATGATAAGCCACAGTCCTCCCTGGGTCGCAGCTTCTCTGCGCCCAGGCCCCCTGTGACGCGTAGGGAGAGTGGAGGGGGTAAGGAGAGTGACAGGGTTTGTTCCTTTTGCAAGAAGCGTGGCCATACAGTTAATTACTGTTTTGCTTTGAACAAAAGGGACAAGCCTCCTAAAGCTGTTAATTTGTTAAAAACCGAAAGCTCATTGAGTCAGTCTCCTAGTGCTCCCAGTTCATCTCTCTCACGCTCTCATCCTGGGCAGTCTCCGGAGCTTGATGGTGTGTTTTTGCCTTTCGTCATGAAGGGGGCGGTCTCGCTGACTGCGGGAGGCCCGAAAGTCCCTGTCGTTATTCTGAGGGACAGTGCAGCCTCTCAGTCGGTCATTTTGAGTGGAGTGTTGCCTCTGTCTGAGAAATCTTCAACCGACTCGGCTGCGTTAGTCCGTGGGTTTGGGATGCAGTTTGTGGGGATTCCTTTGCACACCATTCACCTGGACTCGGAGTTGGTTACGGGGCCTGTTATTGTCGGTGTCAGTGATGAGTTTCCTGTCGGGGGGGTGTCTTTCATCCTGGGGAACGATTTAGCGGGGGGGAAGGTCCTGCTTAATCCTGAAGTAACAGCTGTTCCCCGGTCTGGATGTTCAGATGAGTTGGTGAGAAAGTTCCCAGGGGTGTTTTCTGTCTGCGCCATTACCCGTGCCATGGCAGCAAAGCAACGTCAGCTGCAGCCTGAGTCCGGTGATGAGGAAGTAGAATTGAGTGACAGTTTTATGGCTGGGGACGGTTCGTCAGTGTTACCAGCCCTTCCCTCCCCAGACCCGGTTTCTCTTCCTTCCCCAGACCCGGTTTCTCTTCCCTCCCCAGGCCCGGTTCCTTTTCCCCCGCCATCTCCCCTTTCTATATTGGACAGTTCAGATGTTAAATTGTCCATGTCACGTGAACAGCTTATTATCGAACAGCAGCGTGATCCCACGCTGGTTTCTCTTTTTGCGGCTGTGGGTTTGGATGATGATGGGGGTGGGTCTCCCAGGTATTTCTTGAAGGACGGGGTGCTGATGCGTGCGTGGCTGCCACCACGTTTGGGTTTTCAAGAGGATTGGGGGGTTGTGAAGCAAGTTGTAGTTCCACAGCTGTTTCGACCAGAAGTTTTGAAGCTGGCCCATGATAATCCTCTGGCTGGCCATCTTGGGGTAAATAAGACATATGATAGAGTGTTGCGTTGTTTTTTTTGGCCGGGTCTTAAAGCCGATGTGCGTCAGCACTGTAGGACCTGCCATGTCTGTCAACTCTCTGGTAAGCCCAATCAAACCATTCCCCCGTTTCCACTCTATCCGATTCCTGTTGTAGGGGAGCCTTTCGAACGTGTTATCGTAGACTGTGTAGGGCCTCTTCCCCGTACAAAGGCGGGTCATCAGTTTCTCCTGACCATTATGTGCGTTAACACTCGTTTTCCTGAGGCTATTCCTCTGCGGAGGATCACCGCCCCTGCAGTCATTAAAGCGTTGACTAAGTTTTTTTCCTTGTTTGGTTTGCCACGGGTGGTGCAGACGGACCAGGGGTCGAATTTTATGTCTAAGGTTTTTGCACAGGTGGTGAAGCAGCTTGACATTTCTCATTGTCATTCCAGCGCGTACCATCCAGAGAGTCAGGGTGCGCTTGAGCGGTTTCACCAGACCCTAAAATCTATGCTGCGCACTTACTGCCTCGAGTATGGTAAGGATTGGGATGAGGGTGTCCACCTGCTTCTCTTTGCTGTGCGTGAGGTGGTACAGGAGTCGCTGGGTTTCAGTCCTGCTGAGCTTGTGTTTGCCCATACGGTGCGCGGTCCGCTTAAGTTGCTACATGAAAAATGGGTTGGTAGTGCAGAACCACAGAATCTGCTGGACTATGTGTGTGATTTTCGTTCAAAACTTCATCGTGCTTGTGAGCTGGCTAAACAGAGCATGGTTGTTGCCCAGGGCAAGATGAAGCGTTGGTTCGACAAAGATGCGCAGAGCCGTAGCTTCAGCCCAGGGGACAAAGTGTTGGTGCTGTTGCCCATTCCTGGCTCATCGTTACAGGCACGTTACAGTGGGCCATATGTTGTCCGGGAGAAGGTTGGCGCTCGTGACTATGTGGTGGCGACCCCGGACCGCAGGAGGCGAAGTCGGCTTTGTCATATCAACATGTTGAAGCCCTATCTGGAGCGAGGGTCTGTTTCACCCTCCCCTGTTGTATTGAAATCTGTTGTGGCGCTGTCCGGTGCTGAAGTGATTAATCAGGGTGAGGCGGCTGTGGCGCTGTCCGGTGCCGATTTGCCGGAGTCTGAGGAGTTGGATTTTGATGGTGATGTCGTTGCCTTGTCCAGTGCTGTTGTTCATGGGCGTTTGAAGAACTCTGAACTGCTGGTTAATCTTGATGGTTGTGTTTCGCATCTGCCTCCGTCTCAGGGTGAGGATGTGGTCCGTTTGATTGGTTCACATATGTCACTGTTCTCTGATGTGCCCTCTCAGACCCAGGTGCTGCAACATGATGTTGAAGTAGGAGATTCGTTTCCGATTAAACAACATGCCTACAGAGTTAATCCAGAAAAACGTGCACGCTTGCAGAAGCAGGTGGACTACATGTTGGGCCACGGTATTGCTGAACCCAGCTGTAGTCCCTGGAGTTCTCCCTGTCTGCTGGCTATGAAATCTGATGGTTCAGACCGGTTCTGTACAGACTTTAGGAAAGTGAATGGAGTCACTAGGCCTGATTGTTATCCTCTTCCCCGAGTTGAGGATTGTGTGGACAATGTTGGCGGTGCCAAGTATGTAACCAAACTTGACCTGTTAAAGGGATATTGGCAGGTGCCACTGACTCCTCGGGCGAAAGAAATTTCTGCTTTTGTGACTCCAGACGCTTTCCTTCAGTACACTGTGATGCCGTTTGGCATGCGTAATGCGCCAGCAACTTTTCAGCGGCTGGTGAATATTGTGTTGTCTGGTCTTTCTGGTTGTGAGGCATATTTGGACGACATTGTTGTGTATTCTGGGTCCTGGGACGAGCACATTCAGCAGCTGTATTCTGTGTTTGGGCGTTTGCGTGACGCCAATCTTACTTTAAACCTTGTTAAGTGCGAGTTTGGCCAGGCGACAGTGACCTATTTGGGCAAAGTGGTTGGTCGGGGCCAAGTCAGGCCGGTGCACTCCAAGGTGGAGGCTATTCTTTCTTTCCCTGTCCCTCGTTCACGGCGGGAATTGCGCCGGTTTCTGGGGATGGCGGGCTACTACCGTAGTTTTTGTAAGAACTTTTCTGCGGTAGCTGCTTCCCTCACTGACTTGTTGAGCCCGAAGGTGTGTTTTCGCTGGACTGAGGGCTGTCAGCGTGCTTTTGACTGTATTAAGGCTTTGTTGACTACGGCCCCAGTCCTGTGTGCCCCTGTGTTTGATCGTCCATTTAAACTGTCTGTTGATGCCAGTGATGCGGGTGCTGGTGCTGTTCTGCTTCAGGAGGGGGGGGACGGGGTTGAACATCCCGTCTCTTACTTCTCCAAGAAGTTCAACAAACACCAGCGCGTGTACTCTACTATTGAGAAGGAGGCGTTGGCCTTGGTCCTGGCGCTGAGCCACTTTGAAGTTTATGTGGGTTCCGCGAGTTCGCCAACTGCTGTGTATACGGACCACAATCCTTTAGTTTTTGTGAATCAGATGCGGAACACTAACCAGAGGTTAATGCGCTGGGCGCTCTTCCTGCAGCCCTTTAACGTGATCATTCGGCATGTGAAGGGGCGGGACAACGTCCTGGCCGACACGTTGTCACGGTGTTAGGTCTTGTGAATGTGTTGTTTTTTTTTCCTTCCTCCCTGGTCTTCACGTTTGCCCCCGGCTATTCACAAGCTATGGGTGGGGGTGTTACGTGTGGCCAGGAGGTGGGGCTCTGTGTGAGAATGTGTGTGTGTGTTTGTGCCTCTCCACCTTTCTCTCTCTCTCCACGCAGCCAGTCCTCAGGTGAGACTCATCACCTCGTCAGCTGGAGCTGACTTAAGGAGGCTGTGAATTTCTTTCTCGCTCTCTATTCTTCCATGCAGGTGAACGGGTGAGGAGACCGAGGCTCCGTTTTCCCCCATGCCAGAAGTCCTTTTGAGCTTTTGTTATGTTGGTAGTTGGTTCGGGGGTTCCCGGTAGTCCTGTTTTCGGATAACCTTTTTCTTTCATTTAGGTAGTGGGTTATTTAGGCAGACTTAGTTCGGGGGTGAACACTGACTTCGACGGCCGATGGCTGGCTCAGTGTTCCCCTCTCTTTTGTTTGTTTTGGCCGGGAACCTCCAACCCTTTTGGTTTGTTGCCTTTCTAAATATTTGTTTCAACCAATAAACATTTGTTATTATTTAGTGGCAACAGTTGTTTCTGATTCGTTTATTTGATGTGTTCCGGGCCTCACGAGCCATTTCTTATAGGTCCGTAACAGGGTGATAGGTGGGTTCCTCTTAAACTTATCAACCCTAGTAGTAGGGCAGTGACTCTTAGGAGAAACTGCAAGATTGCAGATGTCTTCCCGTGTGTTGCAGTAGAGGAGCTGTCTTCACCTGAGAAAATTTCAGTCAATAACCATGGTGTTACACAGGCCTCTGTGACAGCAAAGTCCCCTGAGCAGAGAAAGGATTCTTTAAACAAGTTGGGACTACAAGACTTAGACTTAGAGGGCTGTGAGGTTTCTGACCAGTGGAAAGATAGACTTTTGCAGCTAGTTGAGAAATATGAGTCTGTTTTTTCGAGGGACAAGATGGACTGCGGGGAGGCTACGGACTTCGTCCACAAAATACACCGCGTATGCATGCCCACTGGTCTTGGTGTGGAAGAAAGATGGCAGTCTGCGCATCTGTACTGACTTCAGATTGCTCAATGCAAAGACTGTGAAAGATGCACACCCACTGCCTCACCAAGCAGATGCCCTTGCTGCGCTTGGAGGGAATGTTTTCTTTTCCACTATGGACTTGACTTCTGGATTCTACAATGTTCCACTGCATGAGGCACACAAGAAGTACACAGCGTTGTCTTCACCCTTTGGCCTCCATGAGTATAATAGGATGCCCCAAGGTCTGTGTAACAACCCTGCGACCTTCATGCGGATGATGTTATCAATCTTCGGAGACGAAAACTTCAGCAGCTTACTTTGTTACCTGGACGACCTGTTGGTCTTCGCCCCCAACGAGCAGCTTGCTCTTGAGCGTCTGGAGATGGTGTTTTCACGTCTGAAAAATCACAAACTTAAGCTGGCCCCCAAGAAATGTCATCTCCTGAAGAGCTCAGTTAATTTTCTCGGACATGTCATCTGTGCAGATGGAGTTAGGACAGATTCTGACAAGGTGAAAGTCATCGCTGATGTAGGAGAGGCAGAGTTGATGGAGAGTGATGGTGTCACGCCGTCCTGGAAAAAAATCAGGTCTTTTCTGGGCATGGTCTTTTACTATCAGCATTTCATCGCTGACTGCTCTGCAAAAGCCAAACCTCTGTTCAGGCTCATGTCTGGGCGACAAGTTCAATCACAGGCAAAGAAAGGCAGGAAGCCGAAGAGGAAATTCTCCGCTCCACCAGCTCTTACACCAAGTGACTGGACAGTTGCATGTCAGGAGTCCTTCCAAACCCTGAAAAATGAACTTAGTCATGGCGTCACATTGGCTCAGCCAAACTTTGATGAGCCTTTCATCCTTGCTGTTGACGCTTCTTTTGATGGCATTGGTGCTGTCTTGTCACAAGTGTCACCTGGTGAGACAGTTGCGCGTCCGGTCGCCTTTGCCAGCAAGACGCTGACCCGGTCTCAAATGAACTATCCAGCACACAGGCTGGAATTTTTAGCGCTGAAATGGGCCGTATGCGACAAGTTTGGTCATTGGTTGAAGTGGAAACACTTCACCGCCTGGACAGATAACAACCCCTTGTTCTACATTCTGACAAAACCACGCTTAGATGCATGTGAACAAAGATGGGTGGCCAAGCTGGCAGCTTACGATTTTGATCTTAAGTATGTTCCAGGAGTTAAAAATATTGTTGCAGATGCTCTGAGCCGCGAACCATTTGTCCAGTTATGTGTCGGTTACCGTTTGTTGAAAGAACCCTATGTTGCACTATTAGATTAAGTAAATGGCGTTGTCAGGGGTACGGTGCAGGATGCTTTTCGTCTTACTAACAACTGTCAGATTTTCCAGAGCACAAGGTCAAAGACACAGGACCCTGGTGCTGATCCTGTTTTTCAGCCTGTTGGAAGTTCCATCAGTTCAGATGAGGTGTCAGCTGCGTTAAGCGCTCATGCTGGTTGTGGTCTGCTCGGAGCTAATCTACCATTACCACAGCTGCCTGAAGAAGACCCTTCCACTGCTATTCCTCAGAGCCAGCTTTTGAGTCTCCAGGAGCAAGACCGAACAATAAGCAGGGTCCTCTTCTATGTGCGACGGAAAAGGAGAGCTACCAGACGTGAGGCCGCATCTGAACCGGATAGCATCAATAAGCTCCTCCGACACTGGAAAAAGCTGAAAATACAGAATGGGATTCTGTACAGGCTGAGAAAAGATAACCGGCTGAACAAGAAGCTGTCCCAGTTAATTGTGCCAGATGGCCTTAAGTCTCAGATTCTTCTTGGCCTCCACGACAATGCTGGTCATCAGGGCCGTGCACGAACCCTTTCCCTCGCCAGGGAGAGGTTTTTCTGGATCGGAATGGAAAGAGACATAATTAACCATGTACGTCGATGTGAGAGATGTGTAGTTGGCAAGACCCTTGAACCTGAAGGCCGTGCACCCCTTGAAAGCATTCAGACATCTGAACCAATGGAACTGGTGTGCATTGACTTCTGGACCGCTGAACTGAGTGACAAGAAAACCGCTGATGTTTTGGTCATCACTGACCACTTCTCTAAAATGGCACACGCCTTCCCCTGTCAAAGTCAATCTGCGAAACACGTTGCACGCCGATTGTGGGATGACTTTTTCTGTGTCTATGGCTTTCCCAAGAGGATTCACTCAGATCAAGGTGCCAACTTTGAGAGTAAGCTCCTGAAGGAACTTTTGGAGATGGCAGGGGTGCGGAAGTCTCACGCCACACCTTACCACCCGATGGGTAATGGTGTCACAGAACGCTTTAACAGGACCCTCGGGAACATGTTAAGAACCCTTCCCCCAGTAGCAAAAGCCAGATGGCCCCAGGTGTTGCGGACGCTCACTTTTTGCTACAACTGTACGATACATGAGACAACGGGCTTTGCCCCATTTTATCTCACATTCGGACGGGTTCCACGTCTTTCTATCGATATCATGTTTCAGTATGTGTAACAGGATGACAAAGTGATCTGCCAGAATGAGTTTGTCTCTCGGTTGAAGCAGGACTTGTCTGAAGCATCGCGGATGGCTCGGAAACACAGCTTTGATGAGCAAGCACGTCACGCCAGGCTGTATAACCGCAAAGTCAAAGGCTCTCCACTGGCTGTGGGTGATCGAGTTTTGCTGGCCAACCGTGGTGAAAGAGGCAAGAGGAAGCTCGCTGACAAATGGGACTCTACACCATATGATGTTGTGTCGGTGAGGTCAGGAATCAACGTGTACAGGATAAAGGATGCTCTAACTGACAAAGAGAGAGTTGTGCACCGGAACCTCCTTCTCCCAGTTGACTTTCTTACCTTGGATGTGCCTGAAACTCCTGCTTCCCTTACCTTATAGACTCAGATGACGGGGATGTGGCATGTGGAAGTGGTCAAGGCTCCGAGGAAAGGAACAATGTGGATGGCTACAACCGGACTATAGACTGGCTTATGGACTCACCAGACCCAGACCCTGTCAGTGTAGTTGACTCTCCAGACCCAGATCCTGTCAGTGTAGTTGACTCACCAGATTCAGACCCCGTCAGTGTAGATCACTTACCAGATCCAGACCCTGTCAGTGTAGCTCACTTATCAGATCCAGACCCCGTCAGTGAAGCTCACTTACTTGATCCAAACTCAGTTAGCCAGTCTCAATTAACTCCAACAGATGATGTTGATGAGAACCATGCTATTTGCACACAACCTGATAGTGTTCATACAGGTCTTGAGGGTTTAGTTAAAAGCAGATATGGGAGACACATTAGACCTCCTAAAAAACTGATCATAAGATGTCACACAAGGTTGAGAATACCTTCCCTTTTTCAAATCCTGTTTTTGCATTCTTCCATAGACTATTTGAGGTTTAGACGAGGTTTAAACTAGGATTTTTTTTCATTCCGGTTTTGTGTTTGTAATGTCCAACTAGTATTTGTTTTTTTGTAGATTTGGAGTATGTAATGTGTATTGCCTTGAGTGTGATGTTCAGGAGATGTAAATGGCATCTTCTACTAGTCTGTTAAAGGTATTGGGCTTGGTACTTCCCTATTATCATGAATGTGATCAGTGAGAGCTCCAAATTTTTTTTTTCTTTTCTATTGTTGTTTGGATAATGCTCAGGATTTGTCTGGGGTTGAACAGAATTTTAGGGGGGTGTATGTAACGGGGTAAATATGTTGATTGTTAAAATCCTGTTCAACTTGGAACTGCAGTCATTGTTTTTTGTGTATTTCTTTTATTTTGCCGTGTTTATTTTATTTTGAAGGGCCACAACAGGAACTTCCGGGGATTAGTGGGGATTAGCGGGAGACAACCTCTTTTTTCCCTCAGATGCAGTTTCCACAGTACCGAATGACTGTGTCCTGTTTGTTGTTTCAGGAAATAAAGTTTAACTGTTCTACCAAGCCTGAGTCATGAGGGATGAATAAAAAGAGCAGCAGTACAAGCACAGACCGTCACACAAGCATAAATTGGCCTTTACTCCTTCAGTATATATGAGCCTGGCTTGCTGGTGTCACACATTTCCCTCCATCCGCCAAGCAAAGTTGATCAGATGACAGTCCATTTGTTTTCATTAGAGCAAGTAGTTAGCTTGGAGAAAGGTACTCCTCTTTCTTTCTTTAGTATCTTCATCTCTCTCTTTCGGTCTCGCACACAAAATGTACACAGCCTCTGCAAAAAAATTTTTTGCAAATGCAGCCTGCAAGTCTATACCTGCAGAGGCTGAAACACTGACTCTGGATGAGTCCAGTGGAATTGACAAGTTTGCTTGTCCTGCTCATCTCCTGGAAGAGAGATGGTACATCACAGGCACAAAGCAGACTCTGAGACCCACTGATATGGACGTTCCTTTGACCCAAGACAAACATTTCTCCTGGTTCTGCTGATGGTAGGTATGACTGTTACAGATGGTCAGTGTGTGTGTCTGAGAGTGAGAGAGTTGGAGATGAAAAGAGAATTAAGCCACAGCGTGTCGTGAATGATTCGGCCAGGGAGGGAGTTAGAGAAGGTTAGAGCGAGTAATATCACCTGTAGGAAGGGGTGTGTTGTTGAGAAACAGAAACCAGCAGTTATGAGCAACCTTTTTTGTCTCTGTGGAACAGAGCTTGGTTTAAATCTTATGGGGCAGAAGCCTAGCTGAGCTGAGAGAAGGGTAGGTGCCATTTACATACACATAGACCATCTGCCAACAGTGAAGATATTTAGCGAGTTTTGAGGGCAGGGTTGAGGTAGATGTAGATATGTCCTATCCCATCCACTTCATCCGAGGACAACAACTCTTCCTCCAAGGTCTCGGGAGGATGGGGAGGTATCTCTGGTCAGGCCACTCAGTGGGTGCAAGCCTCCTACCAGGCTGGTAAGGATGCGGAGTGTGGAAGTCGGTAATGAGCTGAGGGTCGATGATATCTGGTAAATGGTAAATGGTTTTGTATTCTGTGGGAGCTCGGCCTTGCAAGAGGAGAACAGTGGGTATGCAAACTGGAAACAGAGCAGTCAGACACGGGGGTGTGTGGTAAATCGAAATTAGGCGTTTATTTACAACTGATAGGGAAAAGGGAGGAGGGCGCATAAAGATAAATCAAATAGTTTTGCCGGTCTGGCAGTTGGGGTCTGGGGCTCCAGCGGGCTCTTCCTGATGGCAACGAGAGAGAAAGACAGCAGTTAATCCTCTTCATCTGATAAACAGGCAGGCCGTTGGCCTCTTACCCTGAGACTCCTTTTGAAAGCGTCTGGTTCCTACTCCCTCAGTGGCTCAAGAGACTCTGGTCCCATTTCCTCTGGTTTTTAAAGGGCTCCTGATTGCCTCTTGACTCAGTCCACCTGTGAGAGACAACAAGAGACACCTGGGAGGGGAGGAGCTCTCCAGGAGGATCCCCTGGGGTAGTACCGCCCCTCCAACACCACGCCTCTGGATTGCCTCTGCCTGGCTGTCCTCAGCCATGTGTGGCACGGCTGACAGGCTGGGCCATCACAATTAATATAGCATTTTTCTAGAATGATGACCACTCAAAGCGTATTACAGTACAGCATTACATTCACCCATTCGCAAACACATTCATACAGTGCATCTATTAGCAGCACTTTTGTTGTTCAGCATCAAGGTTCAGCATCTTGCCTAAGGACACTTCGGCATGCAGATGGGGAAGACTGGGGATCGACCTGCCGACCTTCAGGTTGGAGGACGACCGCTCTACCCCTCAGCCACAGACGCTTTCATGATGTGAAGAGCAGCGACCCAGGATCTCTCTGTTGGACTGTACCCCTTCCAGTTCACCAGGTACTGGAGGCCGCTTAGGTACCAATGCGCTACAGGCTGTAAGGTATGACTACTTTAAGTATAGCACTATCTAAATAGGTACATTAACTTTACTTATATTGAGTGAGAATTGACACATGTTGGTAAACTGTGAAATGCAAAATGTTGTAGTTAGCTGTGCTTGCTAGCTATTTATCTAGTAAAATAAAACAACTACTATCAATGATACCTATTTTACACATCACTACAACAACAAATTTGCAATAAAAAAAATGTAAAAAGAAGAATAATACTGTTATAATACTAATAGTTTGATAAGTCTACAAATGCTCTGCATGCAGACGGGGAACAGCGTCTTTTGTAATTTTAAATGGTAAATGGTCTGTATTTATATAGTGTTTGTTGCCATTGACCCATTCACACACACAGGGTACAGCAGGGGTGTCAAACTCATTTTAGTTATGGGGCCACATACTGCCCACTTTGATCTCAAGTGGGCCAGACCAGTAAAATCATAGCATAAGAGCGAAGTCACTCAGGGTGGGGGGATGTGGCGGAGCGGATACAAACATGAAACCAACATAACCACCACGTACCCCCTGAACCACTTTGCGTATCCCGTACCCCAGTTTGGGAACCGATGGTCTATTGCAGGGGTTACCAACCTTTTTGAAACTGAAAGTTACTTCAAAGGTACTGAGGATACAAACTTCCTGAATAACAAAGTTGCACAGATCACCTTTTAATAATAATAATAATATATGTGAAGAGACTGTCTGATCACGTCAATGTTAATTATTTCTCACAATAATCATTAACAATGATTTCCACAACAATGATTGTAGGAGTCAGATATATTAAAACATGCAACATTTATTTCTGTTATTCTGTTTCAACTTTGCTTAAATTCATCTTAATTGAAGTACTTTTGGTGACATTTATCGCTACATTCCTCCATCAGTCTGTACTTTTTCAAAAATAGAGAAAAAAGAAATTAAATTATCATCACTTTGTTACAACAATGCTAAAGCTCAACCAAAAAGAACATATGCATGTGACTGGGGTGCAGGGGCGTTTCTAGGATTGAAAGAAAGGGGGGGCTTAGCCCCTGAGGATGCTGAATGTCTGCGCGCGCAGCGCGCGCCAATTTGTTTGGGCTCCTTTGGGGCTGCGGATATCCATTGTTTCAGACAGTTCATAGATTGGTTGAATCAGAAAGAGTGTGATTTTTCTCTGTATCTTTGCTTGCATTCATTCATTCAAGATAACAGAAGTTATTTGTCACCTCTGCTAAAGAATCTTCTTATATCCATCTGGTCAATGAATTGGATGATATACCGGTACAATAGCGTTATGAGGGACACTATGACATTTAGTTTTCACTAGCATTAACTGATTATAAACAACAATATTCTATAGGCACTGATATTATTGTTTTAAAATACTAGAGATAGATATTAATGCAAAAATAGAGAGCTGTCGAAAGTTATTTCTTACATTTCAAATTTGCTCGTTCACACTCCTGCTCACTGGAGACATTTTCTAACGAAATAGCTAGCTAGCTAGCTTAGTTACATAACATAGCTCGTTACAATATTCCCTTTCATTTGCCTCAAGTAAACCTAAATTTAAGCAGTTAACAATCGTTAACAACTACAGATAGCCACATTCTGTGACTACCTGTACTTACAATTTCACTCCGTGCATCATTTACTATGAGCTAAACTCCTTGGCTGTAATCCTGCTGTCTTGAGGTCCTAGTGCCCGGTCTTTTATTGTTAAGTATGATGAGAGGCTATTGGATTGTAATTTGAAGGTGGAGAAAACATACAAACCAGAAATGCACTCACTTATGTAGCATGTTAGAATTATAAATAACTTGTCCATGTGTAAAACAATAGTTTAATTTAAAAAAAAAAAATTTTTTAAAAATCCCCAAAATTATTTGGGGGGGCTGAAGAACATTTTAGGGGGGCTTCAGCCTAAAACAGGCCTAATGACGCCCCTGCTGGGGTGTAATGTTTCTAAGTGTCTTCTTAATTTGTTGGGGTCATACTGTCAGCTGCCAGAGTTTTCAGACCTAAAATACACACTGGTCTCTCCTCATGTCCTCCTTCATTCACTGTGAACCCAAGAGCAAGACAGGCTTCATCGTTATGCCTCTGCGCCCCACCAGTTTGAGAGTCAGTGGCATAGAGTGAGATGGCGGTTTGATTTTTTTTTTTTTTTTTCAATTTTTTTTTTTTTTTAAAGACGGGCTGAGCTGGACCCCCTGGCGGGCTGGATATCCCAAATTGATTTGAACTAGATTCAAAAGGTCTCAAATTTCTAATTGGATTCAATATCAATTAAGTCAGGGTTAATTTATTGTACAATAACAATTTTGCTTGGCCATGAAAGATATTCTCAGATAAAGAAAAAGCTGTAAGCTGTGAAAGGAAACCTTTAACTTGGTGCATTATTGAAAATATTAAGGTAGGCCCTTAGCAATAACATATGGGCTTCAGACAATCCTCTTAAATAAATCTTCAGTTCACAGTGCAGATGAGAGAAGCTAGAGGAGTAACATACTGATGCAGCTGAATGGACAGCCTTCTGTTACATTACATTGGCCGTGGCATCATATTGCAATGAATTGAAAGTCAGTCACAGCTATTATTCCATCACTCCCTGTCAGTGGTGATTGGTGGTGTCTAATTGTGATGATGCTATCATACAATGGGATCATCATGCATTCTTAGGCCCAATCCCATTTCACCCCTTGGGCCGTAGTGTCACATCATCACCTGCACAGAAGTCAGCTCACTGATAGAATTAGAATTCTGACACAGCTGATCTTCACAGGGTGATTTATTTGAAACAGGAGATGTGCCCTCAACTGCCTGCAGACAATATCAGGTGTCTACTGCTGTCTGGATAGGAGGAGGATGATGCAGAGCCTCACTGTGCCACCCTCTAACTGTCCGTGCTTATCTGATAATGTGTATCCTGATGGCTTGCTCAGGCCTAAACCAAACCAAATCTTGGTATAGTATTATTTCACATGCAGACAAAGCCTTAAAAAAACATATATTCACACATTTAAACCCTTTTAATTAGTAACCACCTACCATAGAAAAAACAACAACATTTGTGTGAGTATAAAACAGGTTGTCCCAGTGGTTTATGCTGACTATGTACTTCCGTCTTTGTTCTTCTAAAGGGACAGCAACTATTGAGTAAGAGATAATACAATATGTTGTGTTGAGTGTTTATATATAGGGAGAACTACAAAACAGAGACAAGATGCTGCAACATTTGGTGTTTCATCCAATGCATTCAGAATTTTCTAAGGGCTGCAGTGTATTATTGTGCTTATTCAATAGCTTATTGCCTGTCAATGGCAATTGGCACAGTTTCCTTATGACCCAAATATACTAAAAACAAATGTTTGGTGCTCGCTCCAATTTTGAATTAATAAATGTTACTCGAACAGGATGGAATTTGTATTTGCTGGGAACCATTTTCCAGCAGATTATTTGGAGGCAGCAGGTTTGTGATATATGGTAAATTGCGGGTATTTTTGTCTTGATGACCACTGAAAGTGCTTGACAGTACATTATTGCTATTCACCCATTCACACACATCCCCACAATAAGGGGCAATTCAGGATGCAGTATATTGTCCAAGGACACTTCAACATGCAGATGGGGAAGACTGACTCACAGAATACTCATTGCTGGTTTTGTTACCTCATAGGAGTTTTTCCCAATGTATAATTTAAAAAATGTACTGTGTTGATGAGGCAGCTGTAACTCAGAGGGTAGACCGGATCGTCCTCTAACTAGAAGGTCGGCGGTTCTATCCCAGTCATTGCCATTCTGCTTACCAAAGTGCCCCTATTGTTTTCTTGGAGAAAGTGCTGCTTATAGGTGTACTGCATGAATGTGTGCCTGAATGGGTGAATGGCGAAAAAACTGTACCGTAAAGCGCTTTGAGTGGTCGTCAAGACAAAAAAAAACACTATATAAATACATACCATATTCTACAATTTTAAGAGACACCTGCCAGCCAATCAGACACCAGTAATGGCCTTGGCTATGCTGACAAATACAAGACAGTTCTGCAGGGAGATATTTATCAATATATTTTCGTTCACATTGATCTGTCATAGTGATAAATGTTATACCTGAATATACACCTCAGTGGTACCAAGCTGGTGTAGAGGAACATAACCTTTGGAGAAAAGCACTGTAAGGTATTTCTAATTAAGTGTATCATTTCATTGTTCCTGCTTTTTTAGTAATAATCCACTTAAAACCAGTGCCATAGCCTGTGCTCATAGAGTTTTAGAGTTGCATACTGCTTCATGGCGTCTTTCTGCCTGCACAGTGTCAAGGTAGCTAATAGAAGAAATTAGTCATGACCTTTAAGGAGGAGGTGTGGGAGGCCTGTCATTAGCAAGGTACTATGAATACATTACCATGCTTAGGTGACCTACACATAAGCTGTTCAGATAAGGGATGAAGAATTACTGCTCTCTCACTGAAAGCCCCTGGATTCTCCGACCTGCTGCTATTTTGTTCTTGTTAACAGTAATAATGGGGCGGTGTGGCCTAGGGGGTATAGTGGTCGTTCTCAACAAGAAGGTTGCCTGTCAATCCCCACTCTTGGTGTCCTTGGCAAGATACTGAACCCCTAAAATGGCCCCTCATAAATGTTGAGTGTACTAATCGCTTTGGACAAAAGCGTCTGCCAAATTACATGTAGTGTAATGTAATGTAATAACAATTATCTTGCATTGACAAAGTCTGTCAGTAATATCCGCTTTATGGAATAAATTCACGATTAAATAAGTATCATATATATATATATATATATATATATAACAAGTAAGTTCTTATGGTCAGTATGTGAACACATAAGGTGAGAGGTGTGTATTTTCCATCACCTGAACATCCAAAACCACGACCTGTCTCTACCACGCAACAACTTTCGCAACAACTTTCACGCGACATGTCACGGAGAAAGGGTCAAAAAACCTTGGACTCTTTCTTCTTCCGGAGTCGGGGGAGCACTGGAGGAGACGATGAGGCCGCTCGTACACCCCCAGGCCAGGCGGAGAGCATCGCCAGCGAGCCGTCCGAGCCGCGGCTCGATGATGAGGCAGAGCCAGAGCTAGTTAGCGCGGATGTTAGCACGTCGGATGTTAGCGTGTCGGAGCAGCCTGCTGCGAGCCGCGACAAATCGCCTTTCCCTGCCTTGCCTTTTCTACATTTTAAGCTCATTTTCCACACCACTGTCTTTGATTTTATGTGTTCTTTAGATATTAGGAGGTGAAGGACACAAGATGGCTGTCCCAAGACACAGCCATTTCAACTCTTCAGAGGAATCTGGCAGCTGTGCTGGCAGCTCTTGCTGAGGAAGCAGAGAAGAAGGACCCTGTAGCAAGGGGCCTTTATACATACTGTACAACATACAGGTTTGTGGCTGCCGTTCAACTCCAGGCAGATGTCCTTCCCAACCTGACACGGCTTTCAAAGCTTTTCCAAAAGGAAGATGTAAATTTTTTGGCTATCAAGAAACATGTAAGTTGATTTAAAATGAGTACACATACACTTGTTTATGGAAAACTATGAAAAGCAAAAACAATATAGCTTTAATATACTCATTTAATATTTTAGGTGCCTGTTACAATTGAGGCCATTCGACAAATCAAGGAGGCAGGAGACAAGCAGCCACCAGGGTCATATCTCAGCCTCAACCAAGGGCGTAGGATTATATAGGGACGGTAGGGTCCCGACCCTACCAAAATCCAGCCTCTACTGTGTAGTCCCTACCAATAATACACCCGCTGTCCGTATTGTTTAGGCAATAATTATAGTACACAAAGGGTTAAAAATCAGTCTCTGCTAGAAGTCCCGCCTATAAACAACTATCGCGCTTTGATTGGCTGTAGCGGTTTCCCGCAAACCTATATTCAACCTGATTGGCCGTCCCCGCTGTCACTTCATCTGCTTGTTAAAAAAAAAAAAAGCTACCGGCAACTTGCTAGTCCCAGACAGGAGGAGCAACAGGACGCCTCAGTGCATAGCTAATATCTGCATCTGCGAGTGTAAGTTCTGCCTTCGGTCACGTCAGCGAGACGGATTTTAATATCAGTGATGTCATTTGCAGTAACACTTATATTTGTGTGTGTTTTATGCTTGTGCGTGCGCGCGCTGTGCGTGCATGTGTGCGTGTGTGTGTGTGTGTATGTAGGATGTCGAAGAAACGAAAACTGGACATAAGAGACTTCTTTAGAAGTCAACGTGTAAGTTAATTAAAAGGTTATATATTTTAGAGCCATAACAATACTGATATTGATTATTAGTCAGCATAGGCTATAATGCCAAAGAGATCCGCATTTTAAGGTATAGGCCTACCATTATTTTCATGTTTTATTTGTGTGGAAAGGGAGCAATGGTTTAAAAAAAAATTTGGGGGATAAATAAACATTAATTAAATTTAAAAACCTTTATTTTCCTTCAAGGTTTCCCTCTCATTTACAGTAACAACAAGCACATTGCAGATGCTCATGTGATTTTATACATATATATTTTGGGGGAATAAAACATAATAATTGTGTGAACATTTTGTCTACCCATGTATGTACCCTAATATATCTGTTCATATGTCATGCATCAACATACTTCTGTCAGGTGACAGACAGTGGAGAGACTGGAGGAGATAGAGGAGGAGAGACTGGAGGAGATAGAGGAGGAGAGGATAGAGAAGGAGAGACTGGAGGAGAGGATAGAGAAGGAGAGACTGGAGGAGAGGATAGAGAAGGAGACAGAGGAGGAGATGCTGTAGAAGATGAAGGAGAGGCTAGAGAAGGAGAGGCTGGAGGAGATGGAAGAGAGGCTGGAAATTCACAGGTGAGGTTCAATAATGATTAATATGTTATTCATGAGATTCAGCATTGTGTCAAATATTAGTCTGATTATGACCTGAATAACAATAGGCCTATATTAATAGTGTGTTTGCAGTAGTTGCTACAGCGTGGTCAAATGTATACTGTGATTTCTTAGGAAACTGATCCAAATGGAGAGAGCAGCAGGGAGAGTGCCAAGGATAGGGTCAGGGAGATTGTCAGCATTCAAGAAGATATTCTGGACAAACCAAACCAACCTCACCCAAATTACATTCCAGTTCAACAGCTGCCACACAAGCTCCTCCATTTTCAAGAGAGTTGGTTCAAGCAGTATCCATGGCTGCACTATAGCCCCTCCATCAAAGGGGTTCTCTGTTTTCACTGTGTGAAAACATACACTATAAAGAAAAGCACACTATATAAAAAGGTAGACCCTGCCTTTTCGTCAAAGGGATTTAATAATTGGAAGAATGCACTTGCCAGTTTTCAGCGGCATCAAAATACCAAATCCCACCATCATGCCATGACAGTTAGCGCTCAAGAGGGAAGCCCAATAGATTCGCAGCTCTCAAGTGCATGGGCACAGCAACAAGAGGATGCTAGGTACTGCCTACAAAATATTGTAGGATCAATACAGTACCTTGCCAGGCAGGGCATAGCACTGCGAGGCCATGAGACAAAAGATGGCAATCTATTTCAACTTCTGAAATTTAAAGCCAGGGATGATGTACGTCTCAGTACTTGGTTAGCTTGCTGTCATGACTATACCTCTCCTCAAGTGCAAAACGAGGTTTTGCAGATGCTAGGAAACTGTATTGTCAGGAGTATTGCACAATCCATCCAGATGCTACCAGTTTTGCAGTATTCACTCATCATTGATGGCACACAAGATGTCACAGGAACAGAACAAGAGGCTATTTGTTTTAGATATGTGAACCATGACCTGGTACCACGGGAGGTTTTCATTGGTTTGTATGAGGTCCCTGGTACTACTGGAGTGGAGATTGCAAGAATGGCTGAGGATGTCCTCTTGAGGCTCAATATTCCCATTTCTGGGTTAAGAGGCCAGACATATGATGGTGCTGCTAATATGTCAGGCAAATATTCTGGAGCACAAGCAGAACTGAAGAGACAGCAACCGTTAGCATTGTATGTGCATTGTGGGGCACACTGTCTTAACCTGATTACGCAGTCTGCATGCAGAGCCAGTCCCTTGATCAATGATTCCTTACAGTGGGTGCATGAGCTTGGCACATTAAACAAGCAATCAGGAAAATTCAAGAACATATTTTCCAAAGCCATAAGTTCAGATGTACCATTAAAATCACTCAGACCACTTTGTCCAACCAGGTGGACAGTGCGGGGCAAAGCTATCAGAGCGGTGCTGTCTCAGTATGAACGTGTTTTGTCTAGCTTGGAGGAGATGGCATCAAGTGGTTCAAACACAGGCATGAGAGCAAATAGTCTGAGTGAGAGGTTTGAGAAAGGGAAAACGGTACTTGGTCTTTGTCTGGCATTAGAAGTGATAGAGGAGCTGGAGTGTCTGAACACATCCCTTCAAAAAAGGACTGAAACTGTTGCAGGTATGAGAAGTGCCATACAGTGTGTGAAATCTACTGTACATGCCAAAAGAAATAAGGAGAGCTTTCATGAGGTTTTTGAGAAAGCAGTGGCTATGGTTGACTCCCTTGGGATTGAGCCCATTCAGATTCCTCACCAAAGAAAGCCACCAAAACAATTCACGAGTGAAGCAAGCCAGCACATCCCCAAGTCAGCAGAGGAGCATTATAGAACAGAGTTCTATAAAATGCTTGATAGTGTGCACATTCAGTTTGAGGAGAGGTTCAACCAACCAGATCTAAATGTCTTGCAAAAGCTGAAAAAACTCTCCTGACTGGAGAAGTGAATGACATTGTAGATCAGTACCCAGAGCTGAACAGGGACATACTAAAGGTCCAACTAGCCATTATAACCATGTTAATTAAGCCGATTTATTGATTTTTTTTTCAATTATCATTGCGAATACAAAAAAAACCTATCAACTTTAGGAAGCACTTTCATATCCCACGGACCCCACCAATGTCCAAATCAAACCTACTCCCTTGGCCTCAACATACAGGCAGAGGAGGAGAGGAGACGCCACAGGGGTGATCATTCTGACCTCAGCTCTTTTTGGACCCGTTCTCGCACTCAGGTATTGAATGTTCAATGTTTCAAGTTACAAACTTAAAAAATAGTATAATAACCTGTATTTTACTTATTTAAAAAATCAAATTTTCAAAAGGTAATGGAGCCATACTTGAACCATCTCATTGAGCACCTTGAGAGGAGATTCCCACAGATGAACATCCTAGGTGCATTTAACATACTCAGCCCACAAGCAGTGGAGAGGGGAGATGATGACTTTGAAGAGAACTTACAACTGCTTTCCCAAAAATGTCCCACTGTGGATGGCAGAGCAGCACTGCAAGAATGGACCAGCTTCAAGGTTCATGTGGGCCAGGGCATCTGTAAGGTAAGCAGCAGAAGCAAAATGTTGAATAGAAATGTTTGTTTTTTTAACTTCTGTTTTCCTAACACTTTTTACTCTTTGCTTTATCCTACTAGGATAAGTCACAGTTGGAGGTTATGCAGGAGCTGGCCTCTGACTTTGATGAGCTGAAGCTCCTCTACCCAAACCTGGCCCAGCTCTCTGCCATTGCACTGACAATTCCTGTGTCAAGTGTCAACTGCGAGAGAGATTTCTCGGCTATGAACAGGGTGAGTATTTTGTTTTCACTTTTCTGCTAGCAGTTTAAGTAGGTACACATTTGTTTAATGTCAGTTATGTGATTATTTTTCAATAGATCAAGACAGACCTCAGGAACAGGCTGCAGGGGAAAAGCCTAACTGCCTGCCTCCGTATAAAAATAAATGGTCCCTCTGTGGCTGATCTTGAGTAAGGCTCTGGAGGAGTTCTTTCAGAAGCCGAGATTAATCACTTGCAGTGATCCAACCTGCACCCTGTGCAAGAAGTAAAAGAGGTCACACAGCATACCTCAGGCCCTGAGTTCCCTGTTCCCCCTTGGCCATGTTTGCACTTTTTTATTTATGTTAATTTATTTTACTTTTAAATGTGACCAGAAATGGCTTGTTTTTTTTAGATTCACTTAGATTTTACTTGAAAACGAATTGATAATATTTATTTATTTATTTATTTATTTTTTTTTGTGTTTGTAAACTGTATTATGTAATGTTAATAAGTATTGTTAATAAATGTCTTACAATAACACATAATTGTCATAATTTCAAAATTCTTGTCAACTTTTAACAATTTTTTTTTACAAAAACACGGTCGGCCGCCGGTCGGCTTCTCTAGTGGCCCTACCACCAGTCTTAGCAAGTTTTCTGGGGGAAACCTGCAAACCATTTAAAATGTCTTCTTAATGCTGACTGAAGAATCAGCACTATAATATGTGACATTTTATCTTCTCTTTTCACAGTGAACATAACAATAGTGAACAAGATAAAAAAATGTTTTACATTATTATTATATGATTAAATATTAAGTAATTAGTATTTAATCATTACCTTGACTGATATTTTATTTACAATGAACTAATATAACATTACTTTTTATTTTATTTTTGTTTTCTACTACATGCAACATCTTTCGCACTTCTGTCCGTCCTGAGAGAGGGATCCCTCACATGTGGCTCTGTCTGAGGTTTCTACGTTTTTTTCTGAATTGCCATGTGGGATTTTGACATCCTCTGCCCTGAAACCTCAACAAGAGTAAGTAAATACTACGGGGAAAAAACTATTAACAGAGGGGAAAAAACCTCAGAGAGCCACATTTGAAGGATCCCCAGGATGGACAAAAGAGTTCTGCTGTGGGTGGGGGACGTTGGAGAGGGGGCGTTCACAGCGAGAGCACCTCTCCTCTGCAGCGTTCTCACAGGCACCAGCCCCAAGTCTTGGCTGGGTTCCAGTCTTCCTGTTCCGCGCAAGGGGATCCCTGCTGATTTCACCCCAGTTCCGACGTCAGCCTCCGGGGCCATCCACCTGATGAGCCCCAGTACTTTGACGTGTGTGTGTGTGTAATGTATGGTATCTGCTGGTGTTTAAGGTTGGGAGGAGAAGGATGGTTTCTCATCCTCTGTGTGCACTGGTAAGCCAGACATGTAAAGGCCGTTGCCCCTGGCTGGAACAATGTTAGACATGGTCAGACATGCCTGGACTGTAAAGCCCAAAACTCAATCCTTCTCTGCATGACCTTTGCCACTACCGCAACACAGCAGAAGGTTAATGTTGAGGTGTACAGACTTGTGAAGCTGTCTTTCTTTCAGTGTTTGCAAAATAAATCTTGCATACACTGCAAACGGTTAAACTATAATAAAAATGTAACAATCCCACTAATTAATACAGGATTGGTGCTCAAACTCTCATAGATTCCCCAGTTGAAGCAGAACTCTGAGCTGTATGTTTCAATCAGGTTGTTACAGTAGCTCTAACAGCATGGCAGCATATAGGGAGCGGGTGTTTGGCAGGTGACATATGACTAATATACCTTACAGCAATTACCAGGGTGATAACATTTCTTCCTGTGAGAATAAATAGATTATATATGAAAAGCTTAACTTTTTCTACCTTTTGGATACCGGAGACTTAATTATATCATAGACATCATCTTTCCTACTTCTACTTTTTAAGTCAGTTGTTTCCCTATGATTAAATGCTGTTTCATTAAATTTGTACATTGCTTTGGTGAAGCGTTTACAGGCATGGTGATTCTAGGGAACAACTGTTGATATTTAAAAAGAAATACACCCCTCCCTCACAACTCCTTAAGAACCTCCAGCCCCACATTTGCCATGGTAACACTCACACACCATTTCCTGTGGCATGTTCTATGTCACTTCCTGTTTTATTTTGATAATAAAGCTTGCCTCTGTTTCCTGTAGGTAGCTTCACTCCTACCACCGTGTGTGTGTGTGTCTCACAGTTTGGCTTCCTCTCCCTAATGTGTTTCACCTGTGTGTAGTTCAGATGATGTCTGTCTGTATATAAGGTCTGTGTCATCCCCTTGCCCAGTGCCAGTTCGTCTTGTATTGCACGCAACATTCCAGCGATCGCACCAAGTTTTGCCTCAACCATATTTGCCTGGATTGTTTGACCTCGTTTTTGCCTCACATTTAGGATACCTTTGCCTGATGATTTTGACGCCCTGTGTACCGAACCCTGCCTGGTAATAAAGAACACTTCTTTTTGAAAACTGAACTCTGACTGCGATTTGTGCTATTGGGTCCCAGTTCTTGTACGAAATGACACCACTGATCTTAAAAACTTGAACTTAGCCACCATAAACATTATATACAGTGTGATGGCCCAGCCTGTGAGCAGTGCCCCACATGGCTGAGGACAGCCAGACAAAGGCAATCTAGAGGCGTGGTGTTGGATGGGCGGTACTACCCCAGAGGATCCTCATAGGGAACTCCTCCCCTCCCAGGTGTCTCTGATTGTACCTCACAGGTGGATTGAATCACCAGGCAATCAGGAGCCATCTTAAAAACCTCAACCAGAGGATACAGAATCTCTTGAGCTACAGAGGAGTGGAAACCAGACGCTTTTCCCAGACAGTCTCGGAGTAAAGGCTCCATTATGCTTCTACGTATCCGTTTCTCGGAAAGGGTTGCACGGAGAGCGGAGAGTCTTTTTGATTTTTACTTCTCCGACGACTGTACGTTGAAAACAATTCACCGCCAAACCCATAGGTGGCGCAACGGAAGACGAGCTCAGAGAAGCCTACCCCATTTCTGGGAAGAAGAAGTCCACCTGTGTTTGTTTACCTCTGTCGGCTGGCCTCCCACACACTGAACCATGGCAACTAACAGAACTAAATACAGTGACACCCAGCGGGTCAAAATGCTGATGGTATCGTTTCTTAGCGCAGCGGTTCTCCGGTCTTGTTTCCGAACTGTGTTGCTGATTCCACAGCTTGAATCTGCTTGAGGCTACACGGAGCTAGCTAGCTTCCCCCCAGCTAGCTCCCCCCCAGCTTCCACACACAGTCAGCAGGGACTCCTGACACTAACTACTACTATCCAGTGTTTGCTACTAACATGACGGTATTATAGAAACAGTGTCATGATAGAAGTGGAATTAAAGTCGTGACGGCGGGTTTTTGCACCGGTACCACCGCAGTTAGCATGGTGGCTAGCCCGCTAGCCTAGCACGCTAGCGCCGTTATGAAAGCTCGTTATAACCGTATGTGACCTTGCACACATGCCGTCAGTGCTCTAACGAGCCACCGTCAGCCGGACAAATCCGCTGGCTTAACACACACGTCACATTAATCGTAGAATCATAGTTGTGTTTGGGTTTTTGTGACACAGGGAAGGAAGCAGGAAGTTTGAGGTCCGAAAATGTGAAATACGGAAATGACGTCATACGGAAATGATGTCGTTCGCGGACCAATCACAGCCAAGGGCTGTCCGTTTGGTCTCCGAAATAAACACGGACACCAAACGCACCTCTGATTTAGAAAAATCAGAGGTGCACGGAAAAAGCTCTCTGAGGCGCTCGGAGAGGGCGTTCCATGACGGATAGGGCGGTCTTATCTATCCGTTTTAGAAAAGACGTAGAGGCATTAATTGGCCTTAAGAGGCCAGCGGCCTGCCTTTTGTTTAATGAAGAGGATTAATTGCTGTATCTCTCTCATTGGAACAGGAAGAGGCCGACAGAGCCCCAGATGCCAACTGCCAGACCCGTGAAGCTTTTTGAGTTACCTTTATGCGCCCTCCTCCCTTTTTCCCCTAAGTTTATAAATAAAAGCCTCAGTTATATTCACCACAACCCCTGCGTCTGACTGCTCTGTTCCAGTTTGGGTACCACTGTTTACCCTTGCAAGGCCAGGCTCCCACAACAGCATTTATATAATTTTGTATATAAATGCTGTACATAATGTATACAACATTATTTACCCTCTTTATTTACATAAACTACAACTTCAATAACGATAATCAGCCGTGACAGTAAGTGTCCTCCTGCCCTTCAAGATTTGCCATTATCGCTGCACCACAGGTGTTAGTGACTGGCTGCTGCCCACTCGGAGGACGTTATGTACCATTTTATGGTCACTGCAGCTAAAGGCCGGCGCATGCTTCTGCAACGGCGTCTGCGGCTTTTCACGCAGCTGTGTCGTGGGACTCGCTTTAATTTATAGTTCCCCAAGGGTTGCGCTTGATGCGAAGCATTCACCGCCAGACCAATAGGCGGAGTAATATTTTTTGTCGAAGTCGGCTCTTCTTCGTGCCACACATGTTTATTTACATCGCCACGGCAGCTCCTCATAGCCTTTTTCTGGCGGACAAATCCGCCAGTCAGTGATGGGTTATACTAGTGGTCATAGTTTCGGATCTCTTCTGCCAAGTGCTCTTCTATTTGGTCCATATTCGTTCTTTTAAATCTTCTGTGGTTTCCGCCAGTATTATGGGGCATGAAACCGGAAATGCGACTCCTGACAGGATGTAGTTAGCAGACCAATCACAGCCTTGCGGGCTTCGTGAATTTTGCATTACTTTTCTTTAGCTATGCACGATTTTTTATTAATTCAATTCAAGTCAAGAAATCTTTATTATCCCCAAGGGGTGATTTGTTGTACAAAACAGAAAACAAATAAATAAAATGTTAATAAATACAATATAAATTACACACACTTATTTAAAAGGCCAATGACACATTCTGAAATTCTGAAATTTAAATTAAATCTGTTCATACTGCATTCAGGTCGATTGAATCTACGGCCAGAGGGAAGCAACACAAACTGTCAAAACAGTGGATGGCTTGAATCGAACCAGACTGATTGGGTCTTATTCAAAGATCTTATTCGTATAAAGATCTCCCATCCAACAGTCAAAGGTAAAAATGAACACTAACTCATAAAACAACATTAAAAAACATTTTCATAAAACTAAAATCAACATTTGTTGGTTGCTGGTTGGCTATTTTGCGCACAAAATCTGGTTGGCTGTTTTGCACTCAGCATCTATGTGGGACTCAGGGAAGTCTGTCTATTATCAATTATTGTGCCAAGATGCTTCACAACCTCAACAGCCTGGGGAATAAGCACCACATGACAGATGACGTATGATTCTTTCTAAAATCTATTGTCAGTTCTTTGGTGTTGGACACACACATGCGTATATATATATGTATGTACACACTGGGCCATGATCAGGGTCGTCAATGCTGAGGAGGGACAGGGTGACGGAATCCTTGGCAACCTAATTATGGGCCGCCATGCATGTTGGCTTTGACAGTCATTGGTTTATAAAAAAAATAAAGTAGGCGAGAGAACACACCCCTGGGTCAATCCAGGGGAGGAGAAGAGAGCATCAGATAAACTCCATTGACCTTTACAAACTGTGACCTTACAGTTAAAAAATCCATCATCCAACATATAAGACCAGGATTTACGTTGTCAGAATTCTGTAACCTTTCTGCTAAAATGTGGGGGTGAATGCTCTTAAAAGCAGAGAAAAAAATCAATAAAAAATTGTCGTAATAGCCTCAAGATTTGCTCAAACTATGTTTAAAAGGGTGCATGTAGCATCGTCCACACCCCTGCCTGACCTGTGTGCAAACTGGTGCGGGTCCAAATTTCCTTGGACTGTATTCAGGAGTCATCCTTGACAATCTTGTAAGATTACATGACGACAGATGTAAGTGTGACAGGCCTGTATTAAGTGTGACAGGCCTGTATTAAGTGAATGAGCACCTTTTAACGCTTCAAGAGACAAGGAACCCTGCAATGCTTGAGTGACCAATTAAAAATGAAACAGAAAATGTTCACCAACTGTACAGTACAATTCCCAAATAACATCAGGGACGGGGCATTTTCTTTCCTTTATGCTCCGTAAGAGTCCCAAGACCATGATGCCATCAAAATGATCAGCATTGTGCTCAGGAGCCATATTTTTTAAAAACCTCACTATAATCACAGACATTAAAACAATTATTTAAAAAATTCGATTTTTTGCCATTAAAGGAAATTAGACTGCATCCTGATCATGGAATTCACACCCTTCTCTGCAAGGTTACTGTCACTAAGCATGCTTTCCACTTTGTCCCTAGTTACATTCAGCAAGATCAAGATCCCTTTTGACTTGTTTCTGTAGTTTCTTTGTAAATGTCTTTCCAAATCATTCCCCCTGGGTTAAAACTGATAGTATGTGGTTAGTTGTGTTTTTGACAGATTTGGAGACCCAAGGTTTATTATTGAATGAACAAAAATATATTTCCTGGGAATAACCAAGTCCTCATAAAAGAAATGTATGCTGTCATAGTCTTTGAGTTCATCCAGGTAATCACAGACATATTTGATCAAAGCCCAATATGTGCAGCATGGGCAGTCCGGAAGGGACTGGATAGACCAGACTGGAACTAATATTTGTTCTGGCTTGAGTTGCTTCAGGACCGATTTGTAGGATGGCACCAAATAAATAGTGTGTGGTTAGATAGACAAACTGAGTCGAGCTCTACACAGGGATTTACATCCTTACATTATTGTACAATAATAACTTTCCTGGTTTGCAGTGTTTAAAGTCAACCAAAACCAAGTTTAGTGCATACAGCACAATCTCTTGGAGCACTGCACTGTTTTTATCACAGTGTAATAAATACCAGTAGGAATTCCTCTTGTAAAGAAAGAAGAAGTAGTGATAGATACAGGAGTTAAATGTTGTGTACACAGTGTTTGCCTGATAACCACTGTATTACACCACTTTTTGTTTAAGGCCCCACATTTTACTCCTTTCTTTGATTTAATTTGAGGTATCGGTACCCCTAAGATTATATATCAGCGGTTTAAGGTCGAAAAAAACAGCTGCAATCTGTTCCATGTCCTCTCTTCTTCCGAACAGTAACGTTCTTAGGAGGAATGTGCATAGAGACATTCTTGTCCCTGCATCCCTCCACGGTGCAGTGTTTCTGCAGTGTTGGTGGTGTGGTTAGCATGTGGTAACTAACAAGCTGCTAGCTCAGCAACAAGTCTGCTTGGTGTCGCATTCGGTGGGGAGGGGTGGTGACAAGTGCGAACCCATATGACTCATATGGGGGAGGAAGTACGAAACAAGACATTTAAATAACATATTTCTTAGAATGGACTGAGTGAAATAGTCCGCAGAGTAACTGTTGTCCTACTGTGAGGGTCCCTACTGACCCCCTTCAAGTAATTACGGATAATAAAAGCCAGAAAATGTATTTTACACAATATGGGCCCTTTAAAACATCGACACAAGCCTTGATTTACCGGTCACCTGGGGGTCTCAGTCAAGGTGAAACAGTTTACTAAACCCCTCATTTTCCAGATCGGACTGTGAGTCTTGCCTGAAGCTCATCGATACTGTTGAAAAATGACTGAATATTGGCAACAATGACTGTGTGAAGAGGTATCCGCTGATAACCCTTCCGCTTGCATCTCTGTCGCACACCACCATGTCTCTATCTCTTCCTTACACCTGATGACTTGGCTTCTCAGCATCAGTTCCCCATAGAGGGCTCTGGCCAGATGATCTGATTTGCAGAACTAATGCATTATAATTAGGGTTGCAAAATTCCGGGAATATTCAAAGTTGGAAACTTTCCATGGGAATTCACGGGAATTAACGGGAATATACGGGAATTAATGGGAATAAACGGGAATATACGGGAATTAACGGGAATAAACTGGAGATGTTGTGAGTAATTTATACTAACTGTATTTACCTTGTCATATACAGACATAAATATAAACATTTTGGTTTGTCATAGGCTGATTTGAGCCCTGGGAAACTTTGGGCACTTGACTATACGCTTCTGCATCGTTGTGTCATTCTTAACATAGGTCTTTACACAGCCTTTCCTTCTACATTGGATGGGGTGAAATGTCTCCACACACATGAGATGCACGTGGCATTGTTCTGTAGAAACAAGATGAGAAAAAGTTTGTAAAAAAACGCTAATGCAATGCCAGATATATATATAGTTAGCCAAACAATTGGAATCGTCTGTAAACATATTTTACAATTGATGGATAAATGAATGGAAATAGGCTAGATGAACAGATGAACAATCCTCAATCAGCATGATTATATATTTCCCCAGTAATATTATGGAAACTTACCTGACTAGTCCTGCACACTACAGCAGGCCTCAATCGCCCTGCTGTAGTGTGCAGGATGCTGGGAGTTATCTGTGCATGTGATGGCAGAATGCACAGTGGAGGGTTGAAATTGAACGTGCAGTGTGTGCTTCATTCCATACATCTTTAAAATAGAGTTTTGAATTATGTTTTTATTGCTCAGCGTTTAATTTGTATTTTAGTTTTTTTTTCAAAATTCCCAAAATTCCCGAGCTAAACTTCCCATGGAAAGTTTCTGGAAAGTTTCCGCCCCTTTGCAACCCTAATTATAATCTAAGCTAACTGCTGTATTTATATAAATATGTATATTTATGTATACTACATCTCATCTTTCATGGTAATTGAGGTGTGTGTGTTTGTGTTTGTTCCTGTACTTTGTGAGGACCATTTTAAGCATAGACCCTACAGAGTGAGGGCATTTTGACCGTTCCTCACTTTTTCAATAGGCTCTTGTTTGAGACTTGGTGTTAGGGTTAGAATTAAGTTAAGTTAGGGTTAGGGATGTAAGGGTTAGGGTTAGGGTATGTGTGTGTGTGTGTGTGTGTGTGTGTGTGTGTGTGTGTGTGTGTGTGTGTGTGTGTGTGTGTGTGTGTGTGTGTGTGTGTGTGTGTGTGTGTGCGTGTGTTCTCCTCTCTTTAAGCTGTATAAGGTTGTAACAGATACAAAACAACAATGCTGAAGGTGCGAGCCAGTTATAATCTTTTTTTTTCCGTCAAGCCTGCCCACTGCTCCGAATATCTCCCATGTTCAGAAACGCATGACATTATTGGACGTCTGTCTGTCTGTCTGTCTGTCTGTCTGTCTGTCTGTCTGTCTGTCTGTCTGTCTGTCTGTCTGTCTGTCTGTCTGTCTGTCTGTCTGTCTGTCTGTCTGTCTGTCTGTCTGTCTGTCTGTCTGTCTGTCTGTCTGTCTGTCTGTCTGTCTGTCTGTCTGTCTGTCTGTCTGTCTGTCTGTCTGTCTGTCTGTCTGTCTGTCTGTCTGTCTGTCTGTCTGTCTGTCTGTCTGTCTGTCTGTCTGTCTGTCTGTCTGTCTGTCTGTCTGTCTGTCTGTCTGTCTGTCTGTCTGTCTGTCTGTCTGTCTGTCTGTCTGTCTGTCTGTCTGTCTGTCTGTCTGTCTGTCTGTCTGTCTGTCTGTCTGTCTGTCTGTCTGTCTGTCTGTCTGTCTGTCTGTCTGTCTGTCTGTCTGTCTGTCTGTCTGTCTGTCTGTCTGTCTGTCTGTCTGTCTGTCTGTCTGTCTGTCTGTCTGTCTGTCTGTCTGTCTGTCTGTCTGTCTGTCTGTCTGTCTGTCTGTCTGTCTGTCTGTCTGTCTGTCTGTCTGTCTGTCTGTCTGTCTGTCTGTCTGTCTGTCTGTCTGTCTGTCTGTCTGTCTGTCTGTCTGTCTGTCTGTCTGTCTGTCTGTCTGTCTGTCTGTCTGTCTGTCTGTCTGTCTGTCTGTCTGTCTGTCTGTCTGTCTGTCTGTCTGTCTGTCTGTCTGTCTGTCTGTCTGTCTGTCTGTCTGTCTGTCTGTCTGTCTGTCTGTCTGTCTGTCTGTCTGTCTGTCTGTCTGTCTGTCTGTCTGTCTGTCTGTCTGTCTGTCTGTCTGTCTGTCTGTCTGTCTGTCTGTCTGTCTGTCTGTCTGTCTGTCTGTCTGTCTGTCTGTCTGTCTGTCTGTCTGTCTGTCTGTCTGTCTGTCTGTCTGTCTGTCTGTCTGTCTGTCTGTCTGTCTGTCTGTCTGTCTGTCTGTCTGTCTGTCTGTCTGTCTGTCTGTCTGTCTGTCTGTCTGTCTGTCTGTCTGTCTGTCTGTCTGTCTGTCTGTCTGTCTGTCTGTCTGTCTGTCTGTCTGTCTGTCTGTCTGTCTGTCTGTCTGTCTGTCTGTCTGTCTGTCTGTCTGTCTGTCTGTCTGTCTGTCTGTCTGTCTGTCTGTCTGTCTGTCTGTCTGTCTGTCTGTCTGTCTGTCTGTCTGTCTGTCTGTCTGTCTGTCTGTCTGTCTGTCTGTCTGTCTGTCTGTCTGTCTGTCTGTCTGTCTGTCTGTCTGTCTGTCTGTCTGTCTGTCTGTCTGTCTGTCTGTCTGTCTGTCTGTCTGTCTGTCTGTCTGTCTGTCTGTCTGTCTGTCTGTCTGTCTGTCTGTCTGTCTGTCTGTCTGTCTGTCTGTCTGTCTGTCTGTCTGTCTGTCTGTCTGTCTGTCTGTCTGTCTGTCTGTCTGTCTGTCTGTCTGTCTGTCTGTCTGTCTGTCTGTCTGTCTGTCTGTCTGTCTGTCTGTCTGTCTGTCTGTCTGTCTGTCTGTCTGTCTGTCTGTCTGTCTGTCTGTCTGTCTGTCTGTCTGTCTGTCTGTCTGTCTGTCTGTCTGTCTGTCTGTCTGTCTGTCTGTCTGTCTGTCTGTCTGTCTGTCTGTCTGTACAACATTGTGCAAGTCTATTATTGCCCAGAGGAGGTGAGCATTTGTTCCTGCATCCTTATTTTCATATCATGCAGAGCAAAGCCCTAGCCTCGAAATTGCAGTTTCTGACACTCTATGAAAATCTGCTCTGCTGTGGTGATGTGATGGTACAGAAGCAAAGGGCTTTCAAACAATTAAAAAAGTGTGTATGTGATAATAAAATGTATCATATAATATTAAATTTATAATTTACATAAAAGGCCAATTACACTTTTATCTTGGATTGTTTTAAGAGGTTATTTACATGCTGCAGCTGCATTACAATTGGGTCAAATACAGCTTTTAAAATGGATCCAGTTTCCTTTATTTAGCTGGATAAATTTGGAAATGTAAATGTGATTTCTTTTAGAAATAAAAGTAACACAAAAACTAATAACAATTGAATACCCTCACCCACTGTTTCAGGCAAAAATTATTAAGAAGAACATATAAATGTAAATCAATAAATATAAAGATCCCAATTGTACATAAAAGGAATTAAGGCCTCTGAGGGAATAAAAAGAGACTATGGCTCCTTTCTTAATCATGTTTTTTTTACAATAACTTTTACTACAGTAATATATATTTTCTACCAGTCTTATCAAAGCACCAAATTCAATTAACATAGTGTATTTGACGGGTGCCGAAACAGTTTTCATTCAGCCACATGACTACTGATGCTTTTGTTTAACAATCTTGGGCTTTGCAAACAGATAATTTGGGGAAATGCCAGTTTAATTTCTTTAATCTTTTAAGCTCTAAATATTTCTTATACTGTGTTGGCATGTATTATTTCTCATCAGCATGATAAATTGAACTTTGTTGATTAATTTGCAGTCAGCATTACCTCAGACTCTTGAGGAAGTGCATGTGTAAAAATTTGCACCCGAGTGAGCGCCATCTGCGGACTTTCTCTGCCTGGTCCCAAAGTCAGGAGAATCCAATGTGAGAATAAAACAGGGGATTGCTGGATTCAGCGTTCAAAGATGTTTGATGACGCTCCTAAAACGCGACAAACGCAAAACGAAAGAAAAAAAACGCTGCGTTGTGAATGTGTGAAAACAAACTGCGGGTAAAGCAGCAGAATTGAGCCCTAACACTGTTTGAGGATGAGCTATGGTCTGTCTCGGGGGAAAAGGTGGTCTGAGACAAGGTTGGCCTCACAGTGGAGTGAAGTGTCTCTCCACTGGGGTTCAACCAGTGCGTATGTTTGGAGATTTCAACAGTTATAATAGCTTTAGCCTGAAGCTGTTTTTAGCATGAATAGTGCATATATTTAACTTTGGTAATTTTCTGCTAGTGAAGACACCATTATTGGGCATTAAAACCCAGATGATATTTAAAAAACACACACAAACATTCTATTGGTTAATTCATGTGATTTACACAGTTAAGTGACACACATGCAACCCTCCATGTTTAGCAGCAGCATGGGAGGTTGCTTAGGACAGATGTTATTAAGTGCAGGCAAGGGTGTGATGTGAACATCAGGGTTTTTTGTTTCTTGCTTTGGCTAAAATTGTATTTCACATCTAGATTTCTTGACATCATTTAGATCTAAGCGACTCATTTAAATTTCTAAATATATCAGTGGGTTATCACTTTACATATCCAGTGTTCATCAGCAGGGAGATCAGCAGCAGTTAATCTGTGTTGCCTCTCTGTTTATTGCCTTCATTTGCATGTAAATAAAAGCTGCTTTATAGTCACAGGGCCGGCTGTGTGGCCACTGTCTGTACACACACAAGCACAATCACACACACATACACACGAATACACATTGTTCAGCTTAATTGGTATTTGGATTCATAATTGCTTTGAAATTTGCATCACACACTGGTTTGACACAAATTCACGCTAGGGCTGGTTAGAATACATTATATCATCCTTTCAATTTGTTTGTATTTGAAAATTACAGAGGCTTTCCATATGAACGTAAACCTCTCCTTCTCCCAACTGATCTAAGGCCAGCAGCAGAATTGAAGAAACCAGGTAGAGGTAGAGTCAGAGATCCAGTCTGTCTGTCACAACATTTACCTTTTGATTTGACAAATTGATCTCAGCCTACTGTTATCTTCAGTTTTTCTCTTTTTTTTTGGGGGGGGGGGGGGGGGTCAAAAGAGGGGGGAATACTTTCTTTGAACAGGGCGATTATAGAAGAGACAAAGTATATCTTTAAGGGGAGCATGAAGTTATAGCTGACAGATGACCTGCAGGCTATAGGAAATAGCTGGGTTTCATCAGGAAGATGTAAGTTATTTGGTCTGAAATAATTATAGAGTGGACTACTGTCAGCAGCAGCGACATGGCTCTCATTTAACCATCCATCCATATCTTTCTATCTATCTATCTGACTGGTTTACTGGCTGTCCATCTATTTCAATTATAAACAATTATATTTTTCAAACAATTTTGCTGCAGAATAAATTCTTTGTACAAAACCAGCTTCTCATTACTTAAGTTCCACAGTTCCATGACATGAACGTGATAGGCAAACAGTTGGAGGAAGTTGAAGTGATGATTAATTTCAATTCTCAAACTAACTAGAGGGTTTTTCAGTAAAATCTCATCTGTTCATCTCACCAAATAATGATCGACTACGTAAGGATATGTGCTAAAGCCTCCACCCTGTAGAATTAGAGGACAATACCTCTACATTTATTTAGATTACAACAGCTGAGAAATGGAGGATTATATTATTTGATGATTGCTGCTATAGTTTTTATTAATACAAATCCTTGTGCTCTTTTTTAAAGATATTGACATTGATATTGTCAGGACCTCACAGTAAACAAATGTAGTTGTCAAATTCAATTTAGTTGGATAATTGAATGTTATTTAGACCACTAAAGTTATTATTTTATTTATTTATTGAAAGAAATATTAATAAAACATCATATTCATTCTGTATGTTAAAATGAGAACGATTGCTACAATTCATTTATGTAAAATCTAACAAATTACCAAAAAATAGGAGTTAATGTCATGCTGAATCTGTATTGAAGGATATAAAATCACTGAAGAATCATTTATTTTATATATTACGGTAATAATTTACTATAGAACTTTTTTAAGATAGAGATTAGCCTATCTAATAAGGCAGCTTTACATAAATGGAAATGTGGGAAGAAATTAATGAAAAAAGACAAAGAAAATCGAAATGACAATTTTTGTTTATATTTGTTTGTTTTATAACAACCTTATTTTTTAGAATATAGGCCGACATTTAGGCTGCTTCATCAATTTTATTGTTCATGATCTCCTATGAAATGTTGTTGTTTACGCCACTATGGGGACGAGGGTGCCGGCCGAGGACATGGCCTTAACCCAGCTTGGTATGACTGTGTTAAAAAAGGGAAATTCCCTCTCGTTTAGATCCCGCACTTTTATCCGTGTGTTTCTACTGCTCAGGAAATGACTGAACACAGAGACGGAGAGGCAATTTCATGCTCTGCAACGCTTTGAACAGCACTGAAAGCAGCGCGTCTCGCGGTGTAAATCCATCTCCTTTCCAAAGACCTATGAATATAGATTCAGTTGTCCCAGCCACTCGAACAAATGCACTGCGCGCCCGCGCGAGCACACACACACACACACACACACACGCACACACACACACACACACACACACACAACCATTTCTCCACTTATTAATTGAATATTCGGTCTGACCCGCTAGCGAATATGGGTCTGTCTGATTCTTGATGATTTCTTTTTCTTTTTCGTTATCAATTCGGAAACGTAGTTTAAATGTACATATCCGAATCCATACACACGTTCTCATGGGAGCAGCTCACATATTTTTCACATATTCTAATGCTGTGTGATGCGTCTGCAGATCTGTACACCTCTGTAGCTCTACCTGCCAAGATAAAGGCAACACCAGAGGATATGCGTTCCAAGGGCCAAATACTCCTCCATTTACGATTCTGCGGTGTAATACTTTTTTAGCACTACTAGGAGTAGGATTCCAGGAGAAAATAGACTCGTGAATTAATTTACTCATTTCCTTCAACCTTTTTAGATAGGTCTGAAATTGTTCCGACTTAATAATAGTTTGGCAACTTAAACTATAACGGTACAATTTCAGTCTGGTTACTAAATTTAAATTATAAATAATAATAATAATGTGAACTAATGTGTTTAACTAAGGCCTTAACTTTGCAGTATTCCTAATATTCCTGAAGAAATGATTTTTAACTGACACTGTGTGTGTGTGTGTGTGTGTGTGTGTGTTTGTGTGTGCGTTTGTGTGCGTGTATGTGTGTGTGTGCGTGCGTGTGTGTGTGTGTGTGTACTCAGTAGGGAGAAAATATGCGAGGAGGATGATGTATTTTTCTTTAAAGTTTATGAAAATGTCCAATAAATGCTTAACATAAAAATCTTTGGTTTTTGCGGAGACAGGTTCCAGGAATAGTGTTTCTGTTCGCTCTTGTCGCAGAAGAGGAGGTGAAGAAATGGAGCCACAGACATATCCTGCAGTGAAGAAAACCCTTTCCGTACCCCCCATCGTCATCATTAAATAAGATACTATGTATTTACAATGTACAGAGTGTGTGAAGGAGAGCGGTGAGGACCGGACTTCTCAGTCGGTGTCCTCCTTGTCCTCCTGTACGGTGGTGGTGGAATGGTTGTATAGTCCCTGCGCCATCAGCTGCAGCGCAAGCCCGTTCTTGAAGCCGCTGGCCTTTTTAATCTTGGCCCGCTTGTTCTGAAACCATATTTTGATTTGGGACTCGTTGAGGTTGAGCTCCTGGGCCAAAGATTGCCGACGTTGCTCCGTAATGTAGCGGTTCACCTGGAACTCCGTCTTCAGTCTCTGGAGCTGCTCGGCCGTGAAGGCCGTGCGCGGCCGCTTGTCCTCTTTGCCGATTTTCGACTTTTTCAGTTTCCGTGTCCTTGGGCCTGCAGTAAGGGCGAAAGGACAGGAGAGCGGAAATGAATATTCAACGCACATTGATAATTAGATATGAATAATGAAACAACCAATTCGTATTGTTTGCCCCATTGGCTTGTGTGTATGTCCTTGTAGGCCTTTTATGCACTGTAGGCCTATACAGAAAAATATTATATTTTATCCATTGTAACATTGTAATATAATTATGATTATTATTGGCATTATTATTATTATAAGTAGTAATAGTAGAAAATGAAATGATGAAATGAAACGTTGTACAGTGTGAATCAGTGCGCAGATAGAGACTGTGACCCAAGGCAGCTGAAGCCCTGCTCTATTTTATTTTTGTGGTACAGTCACGGAAATCAAAATGCTAACATTCACACACATTTAACGGGCTTGTTTATAAATAATAAAAATTTCGGACTCTTCATAATAATGAAACAAAGTTAAAGATAATCCAGACCGGAAGAGGTTTAATTAAAAAACACGCCATCGCTCAGACTTCTTCAGAGTAGTAAATTAACGTTTACATCTGGATTCTATGCAGCCTCTTTGTTAAGACTTCTGTTCTTAATGAACAAAGCAGGGAGAAAAATGTATAACAATTATTATTACGATATGATTTTCATCAGTAGCAATAGGCTGTAACAAAATATGATATTGTATATAATCACAATTGTCCTTATTCCTAAACGTTTTGCTTCTTTGCAAGTGTTTTATCATTATCTGCCTATAAAGGAGAGTCTCAAACCACAGCCTTCACTAAGGGGTAAAATCTGCCTTTAAACTTGAAAGGAATATGGAGTGAACAAAATGAACTCGTTAAGGTTCAGTGCGTGTCTATTCACAAAGCTATGTTTATATGTTGGTGAAATTAAAAGCTGGACCCAAATCAAGAAGACCTAGATTAATTCTCAATATTTCTGTTGCACGACATGGATCTTTACCTTTAATTCCATAGTCTTTTGTTCCGCTGTGCTTCACTGGCAGCGGCTCTGCTCCACCTCAGCCGCCTCTGGGAGAGGACAACAGAGGTGGAAAAGACAAGAGCCCATCTCCCAGCGATTACATGGGGGAAAGCCTTTATAGCAATAGAAAAGGTTTACCGTCGATTCGCACATCAAGACTCTGAAGCAAAACATGTGTCACACAAAAGCTCCGATGTCATCTGTACAAGCTTAATCCTAAAGGACCAATGCTGCCAGCTGTATGTTTAAAATTACCTACTGTGTTTACGAGATAGGTACGTGTCTCAAATAATTTATGTCAAGCTGCAGGGTCATGCCATGTCATTCACTCAGAAGTTGTTGTTTACAAGTTCTAACTTAAATTGTTATATACGGAAATCTGAGTTTATTTTACTTCACATCTATTGCACGTTTGTCCGTCCTGGGAGACGGACAATCCCTCACATGTGGCTCTCTCTGAGGTTTCTATGTTCATTCACCCTTTTAAACGGGTTTTTAGTAGTTTTTCCTTACTCTTGTTGAGGATTAAGGACAGAGGATGTCACACCTTGTTGACAAATTGTGATTTTTGAATATGGGCTATACAAATACAATTTGATTGATGACTTACTTGCAACGTAAAACACAAACATTTGCAGCAGCTAGTTTATATTTTTGTTATTTTGCAAATGCAATTAAAATAATTTGTGAGAAAACCCCAACAGAAAAGCTCTTATTATAGGTTATACAGCGCATGTGTTTTTTGACATGCTGTTCATTATTTACAATAATGTGTTACAGGTGTTTCATTGATTCCCCGTTGAGACGTGCAGTGGCTTGCTTGCGTCCAGGGTAAGCTCAAAACTAACTTAAAGTAAATTGTTATTCACATTTATTTTAGGTTATATTTTTCTCGTTGACGGGGGATTACATGCCGTCTATTATCTAATAGGTTTGATTAAATATTTTCTTTAGGAATCTTAATACTAGAGGATTCAGTAAAAACTGTAAGGAAGCAAAAGGTAGGTTAACTTTGAGCTGGCAACACAAATGAATGTGTTCACACATTTTCATTAAACGATGAATTATCACCGTCGTATTTGATCATAGGATTAAAATAAACGTTATTAAATTAATTCTGTGTGTATTAGAGAAGTTAAATAACATAACAAAAACATGTTGTGAAATGTGTTGTATGCAGTTTGTTCGCGTGTTTTTCGACAGAAAACTAAACATTTGAAGCTTGTGTATACCACACTGAAGTGAGATCAACGTGGTATTGTTACCCTTCCGTTTTCACAGGAACTGGACTGTCACGTTTGTTTTCTTCATTAAACTATTGCCTTACCAGATGAGGGCCTATCCGAGTACCGGGTGCAGTAGACCCAGGCAGGCCAGAGCAGCGGCTGAGTCTCAGGTGCGGGCGCCCCGGTTCCATTCAGCACCACAAGCGAGGAGGAGGTGTTCTCTATGTCCCCTCCGCCATTCCTCTCCTCGGCTTTCACACTGCTGTTCCCAGTGGAGGCGGCCGCGTCTCCTTCGTCACTGCCAATGTTCTTTTGGGGACTCACCAAAGAAGTCGAGGAGGTGGAAGACGAAGTGCTGTCAGTACTGCAGTTAGAGTCCTGACATGGTATGCTTGGTCTGCTGCGGTCCCGGCTGGAGGTGTGCGCCCTCTCCCGTGAGACAAAGCCGTGCTCCTTCCTACTGCCGAAGTCCGGTCGTAGAATGGTGTCGATGAAAAAGTTGGTTGTTCTGTGGGCCTGCTGGGCGACCTGCAGAGGCATTATGGGCGGCGAGGGCAGGCTTTGAGAAGGGGAGACGCATTCTCCATCGCTGCTATCCGTACTGTTCAGATCCCGCTGCTCCTCCATCGCTGCTTCTCTGGGGAACGTGGATTTTGTTTTCTCAGTCCTCTTTCACTCTGTGGAACTGTGCTTGTATCCAAAATGTTGCTACAAACACCATAACATACGAATTTTCTCCCCGATATGTTGCTGATAAGTGCAATTATTCGCAAATTGTAGACCTCCTCGGTGCTCGGGGTATTGTTTGTATTGTGCATTGCTCTCACACATCTACAGTGCTTCACCGCTTTATGACAGTCGAATCTTCACGAAGTCCTCATATCGCATCACCATGCAGGCATACTGGCACACACGCACTAACCGGAGAAGCATGTTTAATATCCAAAGTTGACTGGGCCAATCACCGACCGGGACACTTTTGGTCATGGGGTGACGACGTCCAATAATGTCATGCGTTTCTGAACATGGGAGATATTCGGAGCAGTGGGCAGGCTTGACGAAAAAAAAAAGATTATAACTGGCTCGCACCTTCAGCATTGTTGTTTTGTATCTGTTACAACCTTATACAGCTTAAAGAGAGGAGAACACACGCACACACACACACACACACACACACACACACACACACACACACACACACACACACACACACACACACACACGCACACACACACGCGCTAACGGCCTACAGCTGCATGAAAGCCTACATCACAAACCAGCTCCCATTTCTCATGTTCCATACAAACTCAGATGTACACCTGTATATTCATATGCGTTTTCTCAAAACGGGCACAACTGCAGTTTGATGCACAATCCACCTCTACCGTTTTATTCTCCACTGTCGGGCTGCGTGGTTTTCCCGGCCGATCTCTGAAAAAGCGCACTCTTATCTCTTCGCTTCCTAATAGAGGACTACCGGCGGATTATAGGTTTTAATTACTCCTTATTCACCACCTGGCTGCGGGAGAAAATATATTCAGAGCTTGTCACCGTCACTGCGCCAACACTTCATCACAATGAGCGAAAAGTGGACTGATGGAATAATATAATGCACAATAAAGGTGCATAAAGAAAAAATGCCCGTCCAGGAAAACAGAAACTGCACGAGAAGACAACTTCATTGGTGTAATTCATATTAAGGCCTTAAGTCATAACTGTTTTTTGGTGTATGTAAGACGACCCAAGAGCGGTTCTTACAGTTTTTCACAATTGTTAACACACGTTTTTCAAAACAATAACGGCTTTCTCAAAAATGCACACAGAAAACTCAAAACCTCACACACAAAATGCTAAACCTGACACTCCCTTTGCAAGATGGCTCTTTGCCATCAAATCTCTTCACTGTTCACAAAATAGAACTCGTGTTTTCATTTGGTACACACAGCCATATTTTCAAATGACACACACATACCATTTATTGAGTACACACAACTAAGCATTTGCTTGCACACTTCCAAGCATTTACAGCACACTGAAGTGCAAAATTGAAAACACAATCATCGAAATGGAACACACCATATGAATGACAATGATTCTGGAGAAAACTGTAAGAAGGAAGCGCTTTTTTCCTTTGTGGTAACCATGGCAAATATGTCACTACCACTTCACTGTGTGTACATTGTTGTTTGTAAAAATGCAGTACAGCATAAATAACACACACACACAGAGAGAGAGAGAGAGAGAAATATCCTTTCACTTTACTCTTCAATTTATATTTAAGAACAAGATTCAATGTGAAATCACCTGTGCTTTCACTACAAGATGTACATAAGAGGATAGCAGCGACAATGTCCTGTTTCATTTTCAAGTAATTTTACAATTGTAAAATAAACAAATCATACAAGCCAAAAAAAAACTCTGGATAAATGAATGTACCATAATTCTCCTAATGGCAATAATAGTAACACACTGCTATTGCACTTTTCAAAACAACAAGCAATTATTTAACTAAATTAACCCTTATTTATGCGATGTGACCCTCGAGAAGCTCTGATATTCTGCAATTACTAACACATGGCGAAACACTTGGGCTGAACAGATATATTGAGGCTGCTGATATGCTGATTGTCACTCAGCAGTATGTTTTAGGAAAAGTGTACTAAAAACTTTATTTAACTAAAATTGATTATCACGTAGGTACCCCACAGTACATTTCCACAACCTACACAAAGACCAAAGCAGCTCAATACTTGAATGAGCAAACAGTGAGGGAAAATTATATCAGGGTAGCATCTAGTGGTCAACAAGAGTAGCGCAACATGTGTGATGGCCACATCGACATCGATAGAATCTCATATCAAGCTATCCTCAAGTCTGGCCTGTATATATATGATTAATAATCAAGAAAACAAAAAAGGGAAACAGATCCAAATGTAGTTTGAGATACTGTGACTATGAAATAAGAATTTGCAATTTGATACAAAAATTGATTAAACTTTTAACTACAAAACCCACTCTGCCAAAGCTGTTCATAGAGTTAAATAAGCTTTTTGAGAATTTTTTGAAAGGTTCTATTTTTCATGATTATCACTGTCTTGTACATGTATCCGGTAGAAGCGCAACACATCCAATTACTAGTCCAATTACCTTCAATGCTAAAATCAATAGTGATCAAAAAGTTATTCCAAGTGTGGAAACACAATCTGGCAATTTGCAAAAAAAATTAACAACAGAAACAATAACATAGAGCCCCTTGGGATACAAACCCACAAAGCCTCCGAGTCATTGTTATTTAAATGGTTTTTACATGCAGTGTTGCATCCTGTTTTGTTTTAGTGTTTCGTGTTGATCCCTCTAAGTGGGCTGAGTCTATATAGGCAGGCCTTCTTCTTCAGTTCTCTATCCATCCTGCTGCAGCAACATCTGGTTGATACGAGGTATTTGGTTTTGATTTGAGTTTATTCTATTGTTATAGTTATTATACAGTAAACGTCTCTCCTGGTGTTATTAACATAACTATGTTCATTGTTTGAGTCAGCCTTAACATAAGTGGGGCTTTTCTGGGATACAAACTTAATCCTTAAGGCTCTTATATACTACTACGTGTCCGTTTCTCGGAGAGGTCTCAGCGGGGGGCAAAGAGTCTTTTTGATATTTACTTCTCCGACACAGTACGTCGGAAAAAATTCATCGCCAAACCCATAGGTGGCGCAACGGAAGACGAGCTCAGAGAAGCCTACCCCATTTCTGGGAAGAAGAAGTCCACGTGTCTCTGTTAACATGTTAGCCTGCCTCCCACACACTGAACCATGGCAACTAACAGAACTAAATAAAGTGACACCCAGCGGGTCAAAATGCTGATGTAATCGTTTCTTAGCGTAGCGGTTCCCCGGTCTTGTTTCCGAACTGTGTTGCTGATTCCACAGCTTGAATCTGCTTGAGGCTACATGTAGCTAGAAGCTACACGGACCTAGCTCCCCCCCAGCTTCCACACACAGTCAGCGGGGACTCCCGGCACTAACTGCTACCCAGTGTTTGCTTCTAACCTGACGGCATATAGAAACAGTGTCATGATAGAAGTGGAATTAAAGTCGTGACGGCGGGTTCTTGCACTGTTACTACCGCAGTTAGCATGGTGGCTAGCCTAGCCCGCTAGCCTAGCCTGCTAGCGCCGTTTTGAAAGCTCGTTCTAACCGTATGTGACCGTGCACACATGCCCTCAGTGCTCTAACGAGCCACCGTCAGCCGGACAACTCCGCTGGCTTAACACACACATCACATTAATCGTAGAATCCTAGTTGTGTTCGTGTTTATGGCTACAAGTAAACAGGAAGTTTGAGGTCCGGAAATACGGAAATTACGTCATACGGAAATTATGTCGTTCGCGGACCAATCACAGCCAAGAGCTGTCCGTGGGGTCTCCGAAATAAACATGTACAGTTAGAAAAATCAGACGTGTACGAAAAGCTCTCCGAGGCGCTCGGAGAGGGCGTTCCACGACGGATAGGGCGGTCTTATCTGTCCGTAATAGAAAAAACGGAGAGGCATAAATTGGCCTTTAGGTGTAGGAGGTCATCTATGTGTAGCTACATGAGGTAATTGTTGAACTTTGCAGTTGAGAAAGTTGGCGGTGCTGGAGAGAGCAGCATCACTTTATTATTTTGTGTGATAACCTCAGGCCTGCCTCTGGCATACCTTGGTGCATCACATAAAATATACAGGTAAAGTTAAACAGTAAATCTGCAGGTAGAAGGGAACTTGGTTACTTCCAGAGTAGGAGATTAGACATGTCAAAATACTGTTTTAGAAATAACATTTGACTGCCCATTACACCTTGAGAGCTCGGCCAGGGATGCCATCAGGTCTAGGTGCCTTGTATGTGTTAATCCGGTGGAGATCACTTAACCGAGCTCTCAAGGTGAGTGGAGATCAGCTGGCAGATGTCTTCACAGACACTTTCAACCTGCCACTCCTCCAGTCTGTAGTCCCCCGCATGTTTCCATCATTGTCCCTGTTCCCAAGAAAAACATAAACCCTCTGCTTGAACGATTACCGCCCAGTAGCACTCACCCCCTTCATCACCTCCTCCCTCCCTGACTCACTGGACCCACTTTAGTTTGCCTACAAGCCAAATAGGTCGACTGCAGGTGCCATCTCCCTCACCCTTCACACTGCCCCCTCCCACCTGTACCAGAGGGACAGATATGTGACAATGCAGTTCAGCATTCAATAACATCGTGGCCCTGAAGGTCGTCACCAAGCTCAGAGACCTTGGGCTCAACATCGCCCTCCGCGACTGGATCCTGAACTTTCTGAGTTCCTTTATTTCATTCGTTATTTCATTCGATATTCGTTATTTTATTCGATATTTTTTTGCTTGTAATATTCTGAGCATTGCTTGAAGAGAGCCTGTACCAGCGACTGCCAAATGTAATTGTTGTGCATATGACAATAAACTCTTTACTCTTGAATATTGAATCGTATGGCCTTTGTAAGGCCTGCTTTTTGTAAATTAGCTGTAGTTAAGATATTACAATTCAATTCAATTAAATTTGTATAGTGCCACATCACAATATACCTTATGTGAGGGCACTGAGACTGATGTGTAATGGAGAAAGGGCTGCACATAGATACAATGTATGAATTTGTGTTTGAATGGGTGAATGGCAAAAGCTATACTGTGAAGCGCTCTGAGTGGTCATAAAGACTACAATAGTGCTATGTAAATACTGACAAATTACCTTACAAAAAACAACACTGAATATAGATCAGGGCCTCTCTGTCACTGTGATCTAACCCTGAAAGTATTTCAACTCATTGAATCTTACTGTAAATTCCAGCAATGAATGAAGAGGCAAATATGTCAGAAGGGGGCACTATTTACATTTGTAAAATTCATTCACACCTGCCAACATTTTTCAGTTTGAATAATGGCATGAACATATGATTACGCGCTTTTCTAGTCTTGATGACAACTCCAAGTGCTTTACAGTACAGTTTTTACATTCACCCATTCAGACACACATTCATACAGTGCATCTATTAGCAGCACGTTGTTGTTCTATGAGGGGCAATTCGGGGTTCAGCATCTTTCCCAAGGACACTTCGGCATGCAGATCGGGAAGACTGGGGATCGAACTGCCGACCTTCAGGTTGTAGGACGACCGCTCTACCCCTCAGCCACAGCAATATATAAACTACTTAGTTTTTATTAATTTTGCTAGTTAGGGCCTAAGCACGACAGTGCAAGTACACCATTGAAACTGTGTTGATTGTTAGGTCCCGATCATGACAGTGCAAGGACCTATTGTTTTTTTCTAGAGTTTTGTTTTTAGGTCCCTAGAACGACCTATTTTATTTGTTAGGATTAATATTAGGGTCCAGAGCATGACAGTGCAAGGACCCTATTGAATCTGTGTTGATTATTAGGTTGTTGTTTTTTTCTGCTAAATGAATTGCCTTTTTTGAGGACTTATCATACTCGAAAACTCAACAAATTGTGCAAATTGGGTCAGGTCTTGGGAAAATGTGTATATTTAATGTGATTGGGAATGTGCGTCCATAAATGGCTTGCTAGCGCCCCCTACAAATATTTCAATGAGGGTCTTCCTGTACATTTACTTTCACTTAGACTTAAATCGGCACACCCTCTTGGAGCGATTTGATAGGTCAAACCGGAAGTCGGTTATTTTTTATTTAAGTGAACATTTTTGACCATTTACATGTGTCGTGATATGAACGATCTCCTCCTAGAGCTTTCATCAGATCAACTGTAAATTCAGTGAAGTTCATCTCAACTTCATGGAGATCAAAAGTTGTCAAAATTTTTACTTTACGTCACACGGTGGGACCTTGGGGTGGCGTCATATTTGTATGATTCGCCAAAAAATAGGAATTTACAACCCCAACTCAGAAAAAGTTTGGACGGTATGGAAAATGCAAAAAAAAAAAGGCATCAGTGATTTAAATTGACTTGTATTTTATTGGAGACAGTATGAACACAAGATATTGTATGTTTTGTCTGGTCAACTTCATTTTATTTGTAAATATACATCCATTCCTGCCAATTTAAGGCTAATAATCAGGTAGAATGAATAAAAAATTAAGTGATTAAATATAGGTGATGTCAACAGATGATTTTAATTATGATTAGGTTCAAAAGCAGCATCCAGGAAAAGTTCTATAGGAGCAAAGATGGGCCGAGGATCGCCTGTTTGTCAACAAATGTGTGAGAGAATTATGGAAATGTATAAAAACAGTGTTCCTCAACAAAGGATAGGAAGAGATTTGCATATTTCATCCTCTACGGCGCATGACATCATTAAAAGATTCAAGGGATCTGGAGGAAGTTAAGTGCATAAAGGGCAGCATAAAGAACAGCCTAAGCTGACTAACCGTGCTCTCCGATCCCTCAGACGACACTGCATCAGGAACCATCAATTATTTATAAGCAATATAACCACATGGGCTCAGGATTACTTTGGCAAACTTTTGGCAAACACTACAATACATAGTTACATCCACAAATGCCAGTTAAAACTCTACTTTGCCAAAAGGAAGCCTTATGTTAATCGTGTCTAGAAGCGCCGTCAACTTTTCTTGGCTCAAAGGCATCTGGGATGGACCATAAAACAATGGAAACGTGTATTGTGGTCAGACGAGTCAGTATTTTAGGCCTTTTTTTAGAAGAAATGGACGATTTGTACTCCAGACCAAAGATGAAAATGACCATCCAGACTGTTACCAGCAACAAGTCCAAAAGTCAGGGTCTTTCATGGTATGGGGTTGTATCAGTGCCCTTGTGAAAGGCAACTTATACTTCTGTGATGGCACCATTAATGCCAAAAAGTACATAGAGATTTTGGAGCAGCATCTACTGCCTTCAAGACGACATCTTTCCAGAGACATCCATGCATATTGCAAAAAGACAATGCAGAACCACATTACAAAGGCATGGCTGTGGAAGAAGAGGGTGGGGTGCTGGACTGTATGCAGTCCCAACTTGGCCACCAAAAAGAATATGTGGCACATTTTGAAACACAAAATGTGGCAACGGAGACCCTGTACTGTTGCACACCTTAAGACTTGTTTGCAGGAAGGATGGGAAATGTGTCATCACTTGGTGTCTTGAGTCCCTAAATGTCTTTAAGGTGTTGTAAAAAGTAATGACAACATTACAAAGTGGTAAATGCTTTACCGTCCAAACTTTTTTTGAAATATGTTGCAAGAATCAATTCATGAGGTCAAAGTTCAAATAATGTGCTTCTGTATTGTTTTGGTTGTAATACAGGTCTTAGATAATTTATAAATCCCTGTTCTCAGTTATGATTTTAAATGTAACCTACTGTCCCAACTTTTTCTGATTTGGAGTTGTATTATAAATCCTCTCTGCATTGTCCAATCAGCCTCAAACCCTTTTACACCATCACAGTCATGCCCTGAACTACGGTGGCCCTGAGAGCTCAACGAACAGCAACGTAAGAAAACACATGGAAGTTGACAAAACACAAGCAAAGTAAGAAAACATCTTCATCAATTTCACATCACATTACACATTACAGAAATGCGCAGCAAATACAAAAAGTGCGCAGCAAGTACAAAAAGTGTGCTGCAATACTCAAATGTGCAGCACCGCGCTGCAAATAGAGAAATGCACAGCAAATAGAGAAACGCGCAGCAAACAGAGAAGCACGCAGCAAATAGAGAAACGCGCAGCAAATAGAGAAACGCGCAGCAAATAGAGAAACGCGCAGTAAATAGAGAAACGCGCAGGCAAATAGAGAAACGCACAACAAATAGAGGAGAAACGACAACGGAAGTTTATAGGCAGAAAAGGTCTCTGGTTTGTCTCTGGTTCGACTCCACGGAGAAACAACAAAAAGACGAACCTGGATTGATCTGTCCAAAAATCTACGAGGATTCTCCCTACCCTGTCTAGTGCCCCTGAGGAAGGCACCTTACTCTCCTAACATCTGCTCCCCGGGCGCCGTACACGGCTGCCCACTGCTCTGTGTGTCTGGCACCTGATGGGTTAAAAGCAGAGGTTAAATTTCCCCTTGCATGAGTGTGCCTGTGCATGTCTGTGCATGTGTGTGGGATAATAAAATGTATCTTAATCTTAATCGTATCTTAGAGGTTCATCATACTTTATGGTCAGAATTTTGACTTCTCAGCAAACAGATAAGCCACAGTGACGGGCAAAGGTTGCTGCTTAATGATGTCCAATCAAGATGTTTGAGCTGTATTTACAAACATTCGTCACTAGAGGGCAGTGAAAGACCAAGGTTTTCCAAAGGGACAAAGCTTCCTCCTCAGAGCTGTGGAGAATTCTTTCTCCTGTTTTTCACATTTTTAATGTGGTAACTCTATTAAACTTACAGATGTTTGTCAATTAAGGTTGAGAGAGAAATTTAGCTCATGTTTAAGAGTAATATGAACTGAACCGAATTTTCCAACTTTAATTTGGTTTACATATGTATTTCCCAGTATTTGCCCCCCCCCCATGTTTTTGGTATTTTTGTGGATCGTTCTATCTGTTTGCACCTTGGGAGACTGGTAAATAATCATCCTGTTTTATTGCTGACTTTGCCTGTGCCTTTTTTCTTTTATTTACGTTACATTATTTACATTTCTCCTGTATTAATGAGGCTAATACAGGAGAAATGTGATCTCTTTTTCTGTTTTTTTGTCAGAACATATGCTGCAGCATTTTAGACTAGCTACAGAGTCTTAAAAGACTTAGTGGTGGAGCCTGATACAAGAAATTACAGTAATTAAGTCTGGACGTAACAAAGGCATTGACTAATTTGTCTGCATCCTTTTGAGACAGGAAGTGCCTGATTTTTTAAATGGTACGCAAGTGAAAAAAGATAGTCCTTGAAATTATTTTTCAATGAGAATCAAAGGACAAATTTGGATCAAAGATAACTCCAAAATTCCTGATGGTTTCACTGGAAGCAAGGACAATGCCATCCAGAGAAGCTATTGCATTAGATCAGGGGTGCCCAATACAATATAATTTAGCTGGACCAGGTAAAAAGTCAAAAAACACTTCCATACGGAATGGGAGGAGGACTTTTTTTTCACAATGTCATATTCGAAATGCGTTTGCCTCATCTGCCAGTCTACAGTTGCTATTCCAAAGAAGGGAAATGTGGAGCCGCATTTTTGGACTGTTCACAAAAACTACGACACTGACTTCCCTCCGAAAAGCGAGCTAAGAAAGAGAAAGGTGAAGGAACTAAAATCCCAGTTGTACTGAAAGCAGTCATTTTTGTCACAGCTGACCACAAAAGCGAAGGTAGCCACCGAAGCATCATTCCGGTTGAGTCACTTCATCGTTAAGCACAACAAGTCCTTCCAAGACAGAGAGATGGTAAAAGAGGCATGCGTTGAAGCAGCTGACTCGTTGTTCAGTGACTTTAAAAACAAACCAGAAATATAATCTTCATCAAAGCTCTCCAGCTATCAAGACGTACAGTTACACGGCACAGTGAAGCCATAGCCGAAGATTTAACCCAGCAACTTTGGAAGGATTTCGCGGACTGCGAGTTCTTCTCACTGCAATTGGACGAGTCTACAGATGTGAGTGACACAGCCCAGTTGTGCATTTTTATTCGGATGGTGTTTCCTGATATGACCGCAAAAGAGGAGCTGTTAACAGTACTGCCCATGAAATAACACACACAAGGAGAGGACATTTTTCAGTCTTTCAAAAACTTTAAAGAGAATACCCAGCTCCTAGTGTGCAAATTGGTGTCCATCACCACGGACGGAGCGCCCGCGATGGTTGGCCGCTCAAATTGATTTATTGCCAAGTGCAGGGAGGGCGATGCTTTCCCGGACTTCCTCAATTACCATTGCATAATACACCAACAAGCGTTATGCGCAAAAATGCTCAAAATGAAAGAGATAATGGATGTGGCAACGAAGATCGCCTGTTCTATTCGCGCCAGATCTCTTCAAAGACGGCTATTCCGTGCGCATCAGGAGAAGGCTGCCTGCGAGTACTCTGAGTTATTGCTACACACTGACGTGAGATGGCTTAATTGAGGGAAATTCCTGCAAAGATTTCGAGAGCTCTGTCCGGAGATTAAGAAGTTTTTCCGTGTAGAATACAACCAACTAAATGACAATCAGTGGCTGCTAGACTTAGCATTTTTAACGGATTTGACCAACATGTTGAATGACCTTAATTTAGAGCTGCAAGGAAAAGACAAAACCGTAATCAATATGATCAGCTCAGTTAATGCTTTCAAACGGAAAATGCAACATCTGTCCTCAAAGATGCAGCGCCATGATTTGGAAAACTTCCAGAACCTCGCATCAGAGCTGGAGATGCAGGGCAAGGCGTTTGTGCAATTTGATAGTGCACACTACATACAGCAGGTTGAGAACTGCCTGTCAGAGTTTGACAGATGCTTTCAAGACTTTGTTTTACTGGAGCGAGTCACTACATTCATGTGCTACCCTTTTTCCGTACCGTTTAGCTAGACCTCAGATAATATTGTAACAGACTGGTAGTTAGGTTTATGTTGTTTGACTGCTATGTGTCTGTTATGACTTATGTTCAGCTAAGAACACCATGTTAAATAAGTATTGAGATGTCCTGAGGGTCAGTGAACAGGTCGGGGTAGGGCACGTGACAGTTCTAGACCAATGACTGTGGGATTGTGTGGGATGGCAGGCTCTCATTGGCTGATGAGTTTGCGGGTCAAGGGTGAATGAGGTAGGGGAGTGAAGAATATGGTGGTGGATGTTAGGAGTGTCGGAGTTACAAGCAAGAAGTGTGTCGTGTTTGTTGGACTTTAATAAAGTTACATATAAAGAGAGAAGTTTCCTGTCGTCTATAAGCCAGGACGCTACAATATGAATGTGTTCGCCGTTCAAATTCCTTATTTGTAACTAAGTCGCGTTTAGTTCATTGTTCTCATAAAAATGAACGCGTTCAATGAACGCGTTCTTTTGAACTAAGTAAGGGTGCATGTGCTGCTGTGCTTAATCTGTTGAAATGTAGGCTATTGTGCTGTGTTGCTGTGTGCTCAGGACTATGTACAGCTCTATTGGTTAGTTTGGTTTCTTAGCTCAATTGCTTCTTGTGCTTTTTACATGCAGGGAAGTGAATGGACAGTCTGAATCTATGAGTGAGGGACAGAGAGATCACACCTGTGTTTTCTACACATAGACTGGAACTACAAACTATTTTACAGCTAAAAGCAAAGAACTTTGAGAGAAAGCCTACTGTACTACATAGTAATTTAAGAAAGCGTTGCAACTATAGCTCCATATAGAAGTATTACAACTTCTGTTTTATCTGACTTCAACAGAAAAAAATTGTAATTCATTCAGGTTTATATGTCGTTGAAACATGCTTGAAGTTTAGTTAATTGATTACATTGTCCTGGTGTTATTGTAAAGTATAAGTGGGTGTCGTCCACATAGCAGTGAACATTTAGAGTGTGTTCTCATAATGTTTTGTAATGGAAGCATATATAAGGTTAATACAATTGGGCCAAGCAAACCTGAGGAACCCTGTGATAATTTAGATAGTAATGGTTTGTTGGAAAACTTTCAGTCAGGATTTAGAATCCACCACAGCACAGAAACAGCACTGTTAAAAGTTACTAATTACCATTTCACGTCTTTAGATAATGGACTTGTGTCTATACTCTTACTGTTGGATCTTAGTGCAGCATTTGACACCATAGATCATACGATTCTGTTACAGGGACTGGAACAACATTTAGGGATTAAATGAACTAGGTACTAGACAGGTTTAAATCATTTTCATCAGATAGGTTTCAATTTGTTAATGTTAACAATGACTCCTCCATGCAAACAAAAGTTATTCATGGGGTTCTACAAGGTTCTGTCTTCACCGTATATATGCTCCCTTTAGGCAACTAGCAGGCACCTCTGCCTGCTAGTGCCATCCGACCTTTGCAGCTCATCAAGAATGCAACCCTCGATTGGTCTTTAACCTACCTAAATTCACTCACAATACTCTGCTCCTCCACTCCCTTCACTGGTCACCAGAGGCTGCACGCATCCGTTTCAAAACATTCGCGTACCGTGCTGTGAACGGATCGGGTCCAGTATACATTCAGGACATGGTCAAACCTTACACCCCAGCCTGTCCACTCCGCTCTGCATCCGCCAATCGGCTTGTTGCTCCCTCATTGCGAGCTAAACACTCAACAAAATCCCAATTGTTTGCTGTCCTGGCTCTAAATGGTGGAACGAGCTCCCCAATCGGGACAGCAGAAAGTCTACACGTCTTCCACCGCAAACTAAAAACACATCTCTTCCGACTATACCTTGATTTAAAAAATAAATTTAAAAAAGTAGCGATTTAGTAGCACTTGCCCTTTGTAGTTTGACCTTCTTGAATAAAATTGTACTTTCTTGATTCTTGTTGTTCTGGGTTTGTACCCTCATGGTTGAATGCACTTATTGTAAGTTGTTTTGGATGAAAGCGTCTGCTAAATGAAATGTAATCTAATGTAACATCAACAGAAAGCACCACATACACTTCCATTTTTACGCAGACGGTACCCAGCTATACATGCCTATGAAGCCAGACCCAAAACGTCTCGCTTAATAACTCGCTCAACTTAATTGATAGCGCCCATGTCCAGTGTGCAAGGAGTGTGTCCTTACGCATTTGGTAAGCTGGTGACAGGAAAACAGGTGAGATTCAGATGTACCGGGTGTATTAGCAGCAGGATAACCAGCCATTGTTATTTTTTTTATTAAGGGAGTTAGACAGTTTACAGATACACCTTGTTATTGTGCCCATCCCTCCCTCCCCTCTCTCTTTCTCTCTTTGATTCAAATAGTCAGCTCTGACCAAAATGACAATACAACATATTAAGGCCATTAAAAATTCTGGCATCTGATTGGTTGAAAGATGTTAATTAACTTTTAGAAAATGGACAGTTTAAGTAGACACCAATAACGAGGGCGTGTGCCAGTGTTTAAGTGTAGATTAATCAACAGCTCAGGTTGCGTTGGGATCTATTTTGACCTCACTTAGACCGTCACCATGGTATTCATCTTGAATGATGCCATCCTTCTACCTATCCTTAAGACCATCTATCAAATTTATGAAAGTCATCTATTTTAGGTGGCTAATTGTTTGGAATAGTTATTAGGCTCGATGACAGGAAAGACAAAATTATCTGGATTTGATATGCTAAGTTCCCCTGTGGCCCTGTTGCAGTGGGCAGCAGTTTTTGTTTTCAACCTTCTCTTTTAGTGGGTGTTTTTTCTCTTTTTTAGGGAAAAGTTGCTAGAACAGCTATTTCTGTTACATATTATGCCCATTTTACCACAAGTTGATATGGTTCCTTGGGGTCTTAATGAAATGTCTAACATATTTTGGTCAAAATACCACAAGGATCATTTAAAACAGCACCGTTTTTACCCTGTCTAAAACAGGGCCAACTACCTCGACCAGTTAGGGGATAGGTGGGTTGAAAAGAGGGGAGAGAAGAGAGAGAGATAAGGGGGTGAGAGAGAGAGATTATAATTATGGATGTAAAGTTGTTATTAATGATAGCAGCAACAATTCATGAAATAAAAATAATAGGTCATCTTTCGTCTCATAGATCCATGGTTGTATTCATAACTTGCGTTATGCGTATAACCACCACCAAAAATGCAACAAAGAGTAAATAGCTTCTCAGGGAGAACCACACAAATTACACTTTAAATGTGTATCATATTTGGCCTTAAATATTCATGGCAACTGTTCAGACAAACAACATGAAGTTTGATTTTTTTTCCCCTGTATCTCTGCTTTATTGTTTATTGTGTAAGAAGCACTTCGTAACATTGATTTTGGTGCTAAACAAATTAGCTTTATTCTTATAATAATAATAACAAGAAGAAATATGATAGTTTAGGAAAATAGAGCATTGTTTATGTATTCTGATACATATTTGCCATGACTAAATGACACTGAATCTGCTGTTTGTAAACCCATCAGTCATCGATAATACACATCTAGTCCTTCGGTTTAAACTGTATGTGTGTAAGTGTGTCTCACCACAGCCGAGCTCATCCTCTCCATAACAACAAACTAAATTTTGTCACCTTTTCATGTATACACCGAGATTTCTCCAAATGTTTGGTCATAGAAATTTGACTTAAAGTTATTGAAAAGTCATGGAAAAGTCATGGAAATCCATTGGACAAAATGTGTATGAATGTTATATGTGTTCCTGGGCATGTTGGTGCAAGGAAAGTTATGTATGTAAACATTACACCGACTGTACTTTTATCTAACTTACCTTAACAAACTCCTTGCTAATATCTATTCTCTATTATATAAACTTGGTGTGACAGATATTAGGGTTATAGTGCATTAAATCAACAGCAATATTTTAATGAAGGGACAACTGAGGAGACCCAGGCATCATGGAGGTGTCGGTAGTAGGGGCGGTTTTGCCGGGACAGAGGGGTCTGACCTCCACCCCCCCCCCCTCCCTTAAGCAATGATAATGTTAGATAGTGTGATACAATATTTACTGAAAGCATGTTAGCTAATTATAAACACAAAATATAGCATTCTTAAACTTTGACAGATTGCCTCAACCCTCCCCTTGCCTCACAGTGGTTTGGTCCACTGCACACAGCTCCCCCTCCCCCTTCAGTGTCACGTGTGCCCTCTTTCTCTTTCTTCCTCTTTCTCTCTCTCTCTCAGACCTATGAGATCTCAGAGTTTCCTGACTTCCTGTTGCAGCTTTACAACAGCTAAAAAAACAAAGGATGGTTTTTTTTTTAGTTTTAACACTCAATAGAATAAAGCACATTTCCATTTAATCACACAGGATATTGTATGTTTAGCATCACAGTTACAAGCAGGGCTTGTATAATGTCTGTATATTTAGTGAATGGTTGTAACCAGATTTGGACAATCATAATTAATAGTTAATAGTAATTAACATATCACTAATCATATGTTTCGATTTTGCGAGGGGCTGTCATCTGGGCCCAGACCTTCCACCTCTTCTTCCAAGAAGTCGCCTGCTGACGCAAAGATCGCACAAATCACCTTTGGGGCAAACGGGCCGGACCCCCAGGGCCCTCAATGAAGATGGACACATAGTTCCCTTGGCATTACAGATGCCCTGCACTATTACAGAACGTTACAAAAGCTTTCTGTTAGTGTAACATCTCTTCTATGGCTCTGCAGGGGAAAAAATCTTTATGTACCCATCAATGGCACCTGCAGGAAAGCGGAATGTCTAATTTTAAATCAAATTTTTGGGTATAGCGCCAAATCATAATACACATTATCTCAAGGCACTTCATATAGAAGGTCAGGACCTTAAAAATGATTGAGACACCAACCAGTTCCCACAATGAGCATGCACTTCGGTGATTGTGGAGAGAGAACTCCCTCATTAACAGAAAAAAAGCAGAACCAGACTCAATGTGGGCTGGTCATGACCGGCAAGCTGGTTTGGGGATCATTTCCTCCACAATGTTGCACAAGAATGGTCACATGTTCATTTAGGCTAGCATATGTTTGTGAGGGGCTTTGGTCCTGAAAGTTTATTTATGTTTTGTATTATTTACCAAGCTGTCTTTTAACTATCAGTTGTCTGTTACAAGCGCACATATATTTCCAGGTTCTGAGTCAAACTGCAGCCTACATGTTTAGTTTCATATTTATGGAATATCCTTTTCTTTTGAAAACTGTCCTGGTAAATAACTAATGATGAGGTAAAGGTACTTATACCATTAATGTAAAGTTATTGTGGCATTCGAAGTTTTGAGGGACCAATAAGATGAAGTTTTAGTTGAACTAGTGACAAGTTGCCAGCAACGCCACCCCAGGAATTTCACCTGGAGAGTTAGATTAACCTTAAAGTTAAAGCACACAAGTTCACTACTAATGAAAGCTTGAGACTGGGTCCAGCGTACAATTTCAATTCCTTTTAATTAATATATATATAATCTTTAAACATGACTTCACAATAACATATGTTCAACTTAAACAAACTCAGTAAATGCAAACAAAAGAAAACTAACAGAGAAATTAAATCAAAAGTAATAGAGATTTATCCAAACTGATAAATCCAAATAATTAAGTAAAGCAATTTAGCCAAACCAAAATAACTAAGAAAACAAATTAAACCAAAAACAGAAATTAAATCAAAAGTAATGGAGATTTATCCAAACTGATAAATCCAAATAATTAAGTAAAGCAATTTAGCCAAACCAAAATAACTAAGAAAACGAATTAAACCAAAAACATGCAAAGCAAACCACAACAAACAAATAATATCATCAATAAGATCAGTTAGAAGTCGGTCAAAAACATGCAAAGCAAACCACAACACACAAATAATATCATCAATAAGATCAGTTAGAAGTCGGTCAAAAACATGCAAAGCAAACCACAACACACAAATAATATCATCAATAAGATCAGTTAGAAGTCGGTTAACTGAATAGATTAAGATGAGACTGAAGATGAGGCAGCAGTCACCATACTCAGTGGCAGGTACAGCACAGTAGGAGATGCAGAGTAGGATGGATGTGTTGGCTATATAAGCCAGTGGGCAAAACAGCAGCCGGCCAACAGCAGCGTGAAGAGGGGGAGGGGAAACGTGCTGGCAGAAACCGCACACACACACGTCAACCCTGCCATAGAAAAATACATTTATTCTAGAGGCTGAACAACAACTGTGGTAACTTGAGTTAGCGTCATCTTATCCACATACCGTCAGGAGTTGAATGAACATCAAAGGAGAGGAAGGGGATCACTTGCGTCGAGCAGCACAATTACGTGCACTCGATCGATCAGCTGATCACTCCCCGCTGCAACCGGCAGAGGAGGAAAACACTCGCATGCCCTACAATTGGGGCCGAGACGGGAGAAGGAAGACCCGGCCAATGAACTGCCTGAGGGATAGAAGCCAATGTTGAGGACTTGTGCAAAGTTTAGAAGGTACACAGACGCAAACAACTACTACATACCAAACAACGGCGAGCTGCACGACTCAGCTGAAAAGGCGATCAGGAGAGGCGGCCAGGTGCGGTGATAACAGGAGGCGGGGCAGTCTGTAGCCCCAAGGCAAGAGGGCTCCCAGTGCACAACCACTCACCTTTATAGACAGCGCAACCAACCGTGATAGGCCGGTACTGCAGCACTAATTAAAGGCGCATCCTGCTACATTCTACCCCCATCGACTTCATCGTCGTCCCGACGATGGAACAACTGATCCAGAGGATCACCCAACTAACTCCACGGCCTAAAGAGCGCAGTAACGGCATTTGACACTGGACCAGGGGGATCTGCGGCCCCAGATGCCAAGTTCCCTACAGGTCGCGGAAGGTGATAGAGGTTTGGGTGCTGGCCAGCCGTCGACCTGGCTGACCGGCGTACTTCACTTTCACCAGCATAACTGGTGGATGGAACGGCCAGGGAGACGGAGGGTGGATCTGCCACTGCAGTAGAGGGAGCGCTTGACGACTCTGACCCAGCAGAGTCAGGTGGTGGGAGCAGCAACCGAGGGGTGGTTTGAGTCACCACGGCTGTGCGAGCAGGTGCAGCAACAGAGGTCTCCGGCCTCAACATAAACAAGTCTCCGTCAAACGGCAACTCATCCTCTGACCGAGGCCGGTCAAGAGGGGTTGGACAATGGGGCAATGCACTACCCTGAGGGGCAGCTCCAGCAACGGCTTTCAACAGTGTTCGATGGACCTGCCGAACTTTGGTCTGGTCGTCCATCGGTACGATGGTGTACACTGGACCACCTTCTCGGGGTGCCTTTACGACTCGGTACACCCAAGGCCCCACAGATCTTGTATCTTGTGGCGCCCCCTTGCACTATGATCGCGCAGCCACACCAACTGCCCCACCTTTAGTGGGTCATCCCGAACATGATTATCATGATTCCTCTTCCTGCGCTCTGCCGCCACCTTCAACCTTTCCCGGGCCCCGTCAAAGGCAAGCTGGAGCCGGTTTTGATGTTCTTGGATCCACTCGTGGACCTCGCCACCCACAGGGTCTGAGACTCTACCCAAGAGAAAATCAACCGGCAGCCTGGGTTCTTGCCCGAACATCAGGTAGAATGGAGACTCGCCGGTGGACTGATGGGGAGTGGTGTTATACGAGTAGAGCACCTGTGGCAGGCAAGAGTGCCAGTCTCTTTTCCGAGATGCAGGGAAGGCACGCAATAAGTTGTGGAGAGTGCGATTAAAGCGTTCGCATTGGCCGTTACCGGCAGGATGGTATGGAGTGGTGCGAGATTTTTCAATACCGTAAAGTACACAGAGCTGTTGAATGAGGGAACTTTCAAAGTTGCGGCCCTGATCAGAATGGATACGGGCAGGAACGCCAAACTTATAGAACCACTCAGAGACCAAAGTCTGAGCAACAACTGGGGCTCGTTGATCTCGGGTAGGAACAGCCAAGGTGTATTTACTGAAAACGTCTGTCATGACTAAGACATTCTCCAATCCGTTGTGGTTCCAGCAAGGTAAAATCAATGGCCAAGATTTCGTTGGGACGCGAAGCCAACAAATGCCCCATGAAACTGGGAGGCGGTCTGGGTGTGTCCTTAGCAACTTGACACCTCTTACACTCTCTGCACCACTGTGCTACCTCTGAGGACATACCTGGCCAGTAGCACCTTTGCCGCACTAGCTCCAATGTCCTCTCCACACCCTGATGCCCATGCCCTTGATGAACCTGAGCCAGCACCTCTTGCTTTAACGTGGCAGGCAGCAGAAGCTGAAGCACCGCTTCGGCGCCATCAGGACGGAAGATGCGCCGAAAGAGAACACCCTCCTGCTCAACCAGCCGGTTCCACTGACCTATAATGGTCAGTGCAGGAGGAGACAGGTGCTTCCGCTCCTGATAGTTGGGACTCCGCTGCCGCCCCCAGAATGCTAAAACCTCCTGAAGGACAGGATCAGCTTGTTGAAGTGCCCGGAGGTCAGAAGGTGCATGATGGGGCAAAGCAGCAATAGCAGCTTGATTGGCGGGAGTGGTTTCACATTGCAGGACCTGCCGCAAGGGCTCAGGGACTGAGGTACCAGGAAACATCACCTCTAGGTTCTTTGGCCCGGGTGGATGCTTCCGAGATAAAGCGTTAGCATTTTTATTGCTCCTCCCAGAGCGGTACTTTATTTCAAAATCAAAAGCTGCCAATTGTGCTGCCCAACGCTGTTCGGTGGCACCGAGTTTGGCAGAAAACAAGTGACTGAGGGGATTATTGTCGGTGTAAACAATGCATTTATAACCAAGCAAGTACTCCCGGAATTTTTCTGACATAGCCCACTTGAGAGCTAAAAACTCCAATTTCATGGAGCTGTAGTTCGACATATTTCGCTCCGTGGGCCTCAACCCCCTGCTAGCATAAGCTATAGGTCTGACCTTCCCATTCTGTTCTTGGGAGAGCACAGCCTCAAGACCACCATAGCTCGCATCAACCTCCAGGATGAACGGTAAGGAGAAGTCGGCGTAGGCGAGCACAGGTGCAGTGGTAAGTTTGGTCTTCAACGCTTCAAAATTGCGATGGCACTCATCCGACCAATGCTCCGCCACTATTCGCACCACACCCCTAGACTTCCTACCAGCTAGTTCTGCTACCAGCTTGTGTAGAGGGGCCGCCAACTTGGCAAACCCCTCCACAAAGCGGTGGTAATAGCTGGCGAGACCAAGGAATGAGCGTAGGTCAGCGATGGTGGTGGGAGGCTGCCAGTTGGCAACTACCTCTTGCTTGCTGGGATCGGTGGAGACTCCCTGGTCAGAGACCACATGGCCCAAGTACCGCACCTCCGGCTGGAAGAACGCGCATTTGCTTAGCTTAGCCTTCAGGCCTTGCTCCTGCAACCGTCCCAGTACAATCTCCAGCCGCTCCAGGTGTTGTTCCACCGTGGAAGAGAAGACTATGATGTCATCCAGATACAGGAGCAACGATTGACATTGTTGGTCACCGAACATTCGCTGCATCAGCCTCTGGAAAGTGCTGGGGGCGTTGCAAAGCCCAAAGGGCATGCGGTTCCATTCGAATAAGCCGAACGGGGTGCAAAAGGCGGTTTTGGGCCTGTCTGCTTCTGTGACCGGGACCTGGTTGTACCCGCTGGCCAAGTCAAGAGTAGAGAACCAGCGGGCACCTGTCAGGGCGTCCAAAGATTCCTCGATGCGTGGAAGGGGAAAAGCATCTTTCCGCGTTTTGTTGTTAAGCTGGCGGTAGTCCACGCACATGCGTAAACTGCCGTCTTTCTTTTTCACAAGGACAATTGGGGAACCATAAGGACTGCTACTCTCTCTGATGATTTGATTTTCAAGCAGTTGGTTAATATGCTCCTTAACCACCTCGTACTCGGACGGCGGGATGCACCTATAGCGTTGCCTGACAGGCACATTGTCTAAGAGCGGGATGTCATGGCTGATCAGGTTGGTGCATCCCAGATCTCCCTCATGGGAGGAAAAGACAGAGCTGTACTGCCTAAGAAGGGACTGGACCTTACCCTGATCTTTAGTTGGCAAGGCTGACAAGTCCAGAGCCCCAATTCGATCTGGCACGACTTCAGATGTGGCCTGGGAAGCCACGGTGGCGACTTCTGTTGGCGTCTCGGTGACTCCTGCAGGCATGCTGACAACCCGGACTTCATCCAAGGTGCCCACCACAGTACGAGGGTACAGCAAAACACTAGTGGAGCCAACATTTACAATCGGGATGTACGCAGTGCCTCGTACTACCCGAACCAAAGCAGGTGAAGCAAGCAGCCCAGCAGGTAGGCCAGACTCCGAAGGCTCAAACAACACCCTAGTACCCGAGTACTGCTCGGAGCATGTTGCTGTAACTATTGTCATCGTACCACCATGGATACGACATGCCTTCCCACCCCGAACCTTGACCTGACCTGCTGCATGCTGAGGGGCTCGCCTGCTAGCCTGATGACACTTCTGTAGTGCCTGCGTAACTGTCTCTGGTGCACCTGATACAGAGAGCGATTTGAACAAAGCCAGACCATGCTGTCCAAAGAGCACCTGATAACATCGATGAATAATGTTCATCCCCAGAATACCGGGAACCTGAGCAGACACCGCTCCCGGAGGATCTTTCACCACCAAAACCCCACACCGAGGCACTGAAGTGCCACAGAGCTCGACATCTAACTCCAGGTAGCCAACATAGGGGATGTCCAACCCATTGGCTGCTCTGAGCTTCAGCCAATTACAAGCTTGTAGCCTCTCATGCCCCCAAGGCTGGAAGTGTTGAAGGAAAAAGCTTTCTGTAACTGTAGACACCATGGAACCGGTGTCTACCAAGCAAAGAACCTGAGCTCCACCCATGTCCACGGCAACATGGGGGCAAGACGACATCAGCTCAAGAGGTTCCTCCGAGCCAGTGGCTACCCCCCCCGAACTGTGGCTCTGCAGTTCGGCGGGTGCTAGTTTTCCGGCTCCTGGACCTGAGGAAAATGCCCGTTAGACGGTTGACGACCAGGCAAAGAAGACTGTGTGCGAGCAGAAACCCGAACGCCATCACAATCGCTTGCGTAGTGACCTGGCTGTTGGCAGCGCCGGCATATAACAGGGCCACGACGAGGTGGAGGGCGGCGCAGATGAGAGGGCTGCAATGTGGCGATGCTCTGGGTAAGTTGGTTCAGCTGTTCTTGCTGCAACCTTAACATCTCTCTCATCTCCACCATTTCCTGTCCCTGAGGTGGATTGGTTGCTCTCTGGGAGCCACTCTGTACCCCGTACTGGAGACCAAAAGCTGACGGGACGGAATGACTCCGACCCCTCCCGCTCCCAGGGAACCCCTCCCGCTCCCACCGGATCGCCTCACCCCGTACATCAAGTAAAGTAGCAGTAGCCTGCCTCCTGACCAACTGCTTCAGCTCGCGACGCAAGGCACCGTCCAAAACATGCTCGACAAATTGGTCGCGCAGCAGAACGTCTGCATTCGTCATCCCACCAGGTGCACTTCCTTTCACCGACGCCATCAAGCTCAACAACGCGAGGGAGAACTCGTGCAGTGTCTCCCCTTCTTGTTGCCGTCGGGAGAAGAACGCCTCCTGTAAGGCTACATAAGACTTTGAGCACCCATACAGTTCCTGTAATACAGAGATGATTTGGGCTGAGTCTTCCCTCTCCTCAACAGACCGATATTTGATCTCCTCTCGAGCCTCACCCTCAAGATGATCAAACAAGAAAAAGGCTTGCTCAGATGTGGATAAGTGACGCGCCCGCATGCAGGCTTGAACCTCCTCAAGCCACTCATTCAACCTCATACCTGATTTTCCCCTGAACATAGGACACTTTCTATCCCTTGGCACAAAAACCAGCCTCTCTGCTATGGGGTTCCTAGTAGTAACAGGGACCACAGGTGGCACCGAAGAAGCGGAGGATTCCGAACTAGGACCAGGCACGGCCACAGCCTGCTCCTGCCGCAACCTGTCATTGTCCGCCTTTAACTGCGCCACCAGCTCCCTCAACTCCTGCAGCTCTACATCCATAACTAACACTACAGTCGGACTAGGACACAACAACCCCACAACTGGATTCTCACCGGGACTTTGCGGACCACGAAAGGCCAAGCTGCTGTTTTGCCTCTGAACACAATTCAAAACATCTACATCAAATATGTACCCTGGGAACTATTAAAATAAACAAAACAAATTATATAAAGGAACTGGACCACACGTCTCTGCTTTCCAAAAGTAAATACCCTGCCAACAACGCCAAATGTGGCATTCGACGTTTTGAGGGACCAATAAGATGAAGTTTTAGTTGAACTAGTGACAAGTTGCCAGCAACGCCACCCCAGGAATTTCACCTGGAGAGTTAGATTAACCTTAAAGTTAAAGCACACAAGTTCACTACTAATGAAAGCTTGAGACTGGGTCCAGCGTACAATTTCAATTCCTTTTAATTAATATATATATAATCTTTAAACATGACTTCACAATAACATATGTTCAACTTAAACAAACTCAGTAAATGCAAACAAAAGAAAACTAACAGAGAAATTAAATCAAAAGTAATAGAGATTTATTCGAACTGATAAATCCAAATAATTAAGTAAAGCAATTTAGCCAAACCAAAATAACTAAGAAAACAAATTAAACCAAAAACAGAAATTAAATCAAAAGTAATGGAGATTTATCCAAACTGATAAATCCAAATAATTAAGTAAAGCAATTTAGCCAAACCAAAATAACTAAGAAAACGAATTAAACCAAAAACATGCAAAGCAAACCACAACACACAAATAATATCATCAATAAGATCAGTTAGAAGTCGGTCAAAAACATGCAAAGCAAACCACAACACACAAATAATATCATCAATAAGATCAGTTAGAAGTCGGTTAACTGAATAGATTAAGATGAGACTGAAGATGAGGCAGCAGTCACCATACTCAGTGGCAGGTACAGCACAGTAGGAGATGCAGAGTAGGATGGATGTGTTGGCTATATAAGCCAGTGGGCAAAACAGCAGCCGGCCAACAGCAGCGTGAAGAGGGGGGGGGGGGGGGAACGGGCTGGCAGAAACCGCACACACACACGTCAACCCGTCAGGAGTTGAATGAACATCAAAGGAGAGGAAGGGGATCACTTGTGTCGAGCAGCACAATTACGTGCACTCGATCGATCAGCTGATCACTCCCCGCTGCAACCGGCAGAGGAGGAAAACACTCGCATGCCCTACAATTGGGGCCGATACGGGAGAAGGAAGACCCGGCCAATGAACTGCCAAACAACGGCGAGCTGCACGACTCAGCTGAAAAGGCGATCAGGAGAGGCGGCCAGGTGCGGTGATAACAGGAGGTGGGGCAGTCTGTGGCCCCAAGGCAAGAGGGCTCCCAGTGCACAACCACTCACCTTTATAGACAGCGCAACCAACCGTGATAGGCCGGTACTGCAGCACTAATTAAAGGCGCATCCTGCTACATAAGTAATTCATTTCATTGACTTTGTTTGATTAAGAAAGATTATGATTTGATTACTTTGAAATGTTTGACTCCGAGATATATATTTCACCGATTCTTGAGACGTGACAAAATACATCCAGCAGTTGAAACTGCTATAAAGTATAAAAAAGGAAATATTTTCAAATGTAGATGTAATGACAGATTAATATTAGAATATATTCAACACAATTATCCCCTTCAATTTTATTTTAATAATAATATATTATCTATGACACTTACTGTCTTCCCACTACATCTAAAACAGAATGTCCACAGAGAAGGGTTCAACCATTCATGTGCATTAAATTGGATGCAAATATGTTTTAGGATTAAAAAGATCTCGTTTCATAAAAAGGAACAGCCTCAGTACCATCTTTCAATTTCTGAGGGTATTTTTTTAATGGTTAGACCCTTTTATTATCCTCATGTAGGTTATGTTAGCATCTAGCTGAAAAGAAAATGGGTGCAACATTTGTTTTGTGAATACTGTGGTATCATGAGAGGTTTTACAAATGAGTGGGGTCTGGCAGTGCGTCACAACAGGAAAGAGCAGGCAAAAATGCTTTCAAACTAAGAATCCGGTTTATTCGCTAACAAAAAGTCTTTCAGGAAGCAAAACATAAGAGTTCTTCAAAGGCATAACATAGGCTTCATAAAGTTGCTCCTAACTTTAATCCTACCAACTGTAGTTGCAAAATCAAAGTTCCCCAGACGCCAAACTAAGTTTGTGAATTGTAAATGGTTTTGTATTTATATAGGGCTTTTCTAGTCTTGATGACCACTCAAAGCGCTTTACAGTACAGTTTTTCATTCATCCTTTCACACACACATTCATACAGTGCATCTATTCGCAGCACTTTGTTATTCTATGAGGGGCCATTCAGGGTTCAGCATCTTGCCCAAGGACACTTTGGCATGCAGATGGGTCACTGGGGGTCGAACTGCTGACCTTCAGGTTGGAGGACGACCACTCCACCCCTCAGCCACAGCCGCACAATATGATGTGTTACGTATGATCCCGACTGCTTGGCGTGTGTCATACGGGATTGAACTCGTCTCTCAGCCCTACTCACCCAGCCTGTACCAGATTATTCTCCACCACTACCACCTCCTCCACACTGAACGCGACACCAAGCAGAGATGTTGCTGAGCTAGCAGCTTGTTAGCTACCACAGGCTAACCACAACAAACAACATGATGCGCATGTTTACACACACAGAACATACAGCGATAAAACAGGAACACAATATTCCTTATTCCAATGAACAACAACACCAAACCACAAGGCGGAGCGGCTCCTCATCATTTCCTGATTCCAGTGCCAAGAGGCTGGGACTACGCCTGCACACAATCAAGGGAGAACCAAGTCTAAACCACGGCGCCCCCCCCCCCTCATTATTGACCAATCAAGGTCTACCTACTGTTATAAATATTACAACCGCCGTCCATTCGGGGCCACTCTTGACTTCCCCGTTCTGCTAGAGGGCGGGGGCTGTGCTTTGGGTGCCCATTGCTGTGCTGTACCTTTTCATACCTTTTCATTGCTTCTAAATAAATACTTGTTGAACCAAACTGACCGGCTCTTCTCATATTTGGGATAAAAGAACACAACACATTCAATGTGAAGGCATACATTTTTGTGTTTTTTTTGTCATTTGATTCAAATATAGAAATACATTATTGGTTTGTCTAATAATATAAAAATGTGCTAAATATGGAGCATCAGGATTTCCTGCTTTTTTATTGATTTTGTGAATTGATAGTCATCAACTATAAGGGTTTAGTTGAGGGAACATAGGGCTTACACACATAATGGTGAAGGTAGATAGACACACTCTCTCTGTAGTACAGGAAAATATGGTTAGTAATATTGAGTGTTGTTTTTGTGTGTTTCAGCAGGGTTAGGCAACATCTGTCACGGGAGGAATGTAGAAGGAGGAACAGAGAGTATGAAAAAAGCGTAGAGAGAGAAATCAGTACACAGCCAGAATTAAAAGAAGAATTACTAAGACCGGAGAGAAAGAGATTGAGAAAGCGAGTTAAGGAAGGAAAAATTTGTATTTGTGTATTTTATTAGGGGCTTTCTGCAGAAAGGATCAACACAGAAAGAGAGAATGTTTTATGGTAGAAATATCAGCTATCCGTCAGTTAAGATAACAGTTCTGTTCCACAATGTCCTAATGAAAGAATTCAGTGAAGGAAAACAAAGAGCAGAGCCACTTCACAGATTTTGTGCAAAATCAAAGAACCTTCTATTGTCAGAGAAGAAAACATACGAGCTGCTGAAAACAACGACGCAATTTAGTCATACAAAACCAAAGGCCAAAGGAATCCAAAGTCAAAAGGCCCACCTAAAAACAGTCCAAAACGTCTTTTGTAATTCTGCACGTATAACCACTGATAAGCAAGACAAAATTACTTGAAAAACAAATGTGAATACAATTTTCATAAACAACATTTTATTGTTTGTTTTATTGCTGTAATTGATCAATTCAATGTATTTGAGAGTTCTAATTACTATAAATTAAAGTTATTGTCACTACTGTCAGATTATATTGGCAGATCCTGGATCGTGTGGGCTGATCGTGATGATAATGGCGGATCCTTTATTGTGTTGGCATCTGATAGTGGTGGTGGACCACGATTGCCGGCGGCATACAACTGCAGGGTGGTTATTCTAGATACATATTTTTGATCTTGACTGTATGTATTTTAATAATTTTTTCTGTATCATGGTCAATACTGTTGCAATATTACTTATAATACTTTTGTTTTCATTACAATAACACTTACATCACTCCACTTTCTCCCCAGTACCTGCTTTTGCACAGTGTCTGTTTTGCAGGTTGTTTTTTGTTTTTGTTTTCTGTATATTTTTACTCTCATTATGTATAGTCTAGTAGTGTATATATTTTGATCTTTCTTTTTTATTGTTGCTTCGGCACTGTTATTTAAATTCTGTTTTTCTCTTTTTTGCTGTAACAAGTGAATTTCCCCGTTGTGTGGATAAATAAAGAAATCTAATCTAATCTAATCTAATGTTCTATTTATTTGCTTTGTTGTTTTTATAATGACTGTGTGCTCTGTTTGATTTTCTTCTGTTAAAAAACTTTTTAAGTCTGTTCAAAAGTCTTCAAAACTAATATATAACTAAAGTTATTATAAGGTTATCATCATTACTAACCACTACACTGTAGGGTGTTTTGCTGCTGAATTTTGGCCACCTCAGCAAAAAAATTCTCAACAGTTCCTTCCCCTACAGCAATCTGTGTCCATGTCTGTTCTTTTGTGGGGACTCTCTGTTGCAATCTGGTGAGAATTGTGTTTTCCTGTGTACAGAGTGTTGTAAGGGATCCTGAACTGGAAAGTAAAGGTAACTCTGGAGTTAGAGAGAGAGACATCAGCAGACAAGATAATGGATCGAGTTTCATACACTCAGAATAACCCGCTGTTTGGCATTACACTCAGCAGAAGTGATCTCTCCAGTTTCCAGCCAGTCGGTGAGTACTGAGGCAGAAAGTAATCAAGGTATATAGATTGAGTTTACTCAGACTTTTGGGAGAAACTTGACAACCACAATATTGTTACATCCAGTTACTGCTGTTACTATGTGTATATGACAATTCTCATTTTAATTCTGTGAATTGCAGTTATGATTCATCATGTAGGCTAGGAGAGGGCTTATGAACATTTTCAGTTGAGCTACAGCATTTACAGGAGGAGAATGAATAATTTTATCTTGTTGGGGGAAAACATCATGTATTAATTAATGTATTTTTTATAATATATATTAATAACATGGCATTAAATCTCAAATCCTTGAATACAATCTCAATAGAACAATCTGGCTTTGTTTGGAACCCCGTCCAATCTGCATGCCAGAGACTCAAGACTTTATTGTCATGTGCACAACAATAACATTAAACAGTCACTGGCAATGAAATGCTTGGGTAACAGGCTCCCTTCCAGACATGCTCAAAATATTACAAAAGCAAAACAAAAATGATTTTAAAAATAGAATATATATTTTTTTTACTAAATAAATAAAGCTTAAGTATTAAAATAAAAATATACATCTAAAAAAGTTTGGAGGAATTATTGATGATTGGAGGAGTTTAAAAGTCTTATGGCCTTGGGGATGAAACTGTCTCTGAGCCTGCCTGGTGGTGCGGGCCCAGATGCTGCGGGACCGTCGGCCAGATGGCAGCAGGCAGAACAGTTTATGGCTGGGGTGAGAGGGGTCTTTAATGATCCCGTTGCTCTTCTTCCTTCACCCCTGGGTGTAGAGGTCCTCCATGGATGGCAGCTCCTTCCTGGTGATGTACTGAGCTTATGGTTCAGGGCGGTGCAGCTGCCATACCAGGCATGGTTTATGAGCTTCAGGGGCATGATGGTATTGAATGCTGAACTGTAGTCAATGAACAGCATTCTCACATATGTGTCCCTCAGGTCCAGGTGGGAGAGGGCAGTGTGTAGGGTGAGATCAAAGTGTCCTTGGTCAAGATACTGAGCCCCGAATCGCCACTGATGACTGTGATGTTCTCAGAAAAAGTGCCCATAGATGTGTTGTATGAATATGTGTGTGTGTGACTGGGTGAAAGGCTGGTGAAAGGCTAAGACGGTACTGTACATCGCTTTGAGTGGTCATCGACACTAAACACTATTTAAATACAGATGATAAAAAAGATCTTCAAAAAATCTTTTAGCTCAGGCTACACCCTGAACAGGTCACCAGTGTTTTGCATGGCCAACATACAGATACAAACCACCATTCTCTTTCACATTCACACCAATCTGCATGTTTTTGACTGTGGGAAGAGAAAAGACAGAAAGACCTCGGCCAATGGCAAAACCGGGACCAAATGAAATAAAAGACAAATTAAAAAAAAGGCTAAAAACGAGGTTGGAATGCTGCCACCAAGAAATACGATTTTTACAGTGTTAAATATTAATCTGTGAATAAATTGACCAATTTGAAAAATAATTAAAACATTTAATTTCAATTTAACTATTCCAAAACTCATAATAAATAAGACGACAAAAACAGATTTACAGCCAATAAATAATTGTAATGCATTACTGTTTTTCATAATCACATCAATAAATATACTTTTCATGATACTATTCACATGGAATTGCAAAACTAATTCTAAAAATCCTTTTTGATTCAATATTTCTATATTTGTATAATATAATATTTAAATTCAAAAATAATTTGTTTCCTGTAACTGTAAACTTAAAACTAAAACATAACTAATAAGTCCAACCCAGAGCAGCACAACTAGACTTTGAGTGGAAACTTGGTTTATGTTGCCATGCAGGGCACTGGCCAATAAGAACTTCTATTATTGCTCTTCGGTGCAATTGCCTGTTTTAAATAGGAATAATTAAAGAAGCAAAAAATATTAGAGTAAGAAGACACTAAGATGCACTCGTATGTTGCTGAAGGCATTGTGTAATAAAGTTACTTTGGGACTTAAACTAAGCCTCATCCTTCTTAACAGGAACATAACATGGGGCGGCTGTTGAAATTCATTCCCAACCTGACTACAAAAACATCATGCATCACTAGGCTCCTACACAATGACTGTGAGTTTAAATGGACAGTCAAACATGAGCATGAGTGGCAAAAACTCAAGATCACACTGACCACTGCACACGTGTTGACATTTTATCACCACACAAGGAGGATAAAATTGTCCACTGACGCCTCAAATGATCGCATTGGTGCAGTTCACTTACAGGCTGAGGGGGAACACTGGAAACCACTGGCCTGTGCATCCTGGGCCATGACAAACCATCACTGACCACTAGTTTCTATAATCCAAAAGAATCTCAACAAGATGTTTCCACGGATTCAACTTCTGATGATTAAGATGCAGAAGTATGACTTTGAACTGATTTACACTCCAGGCAAAGTAGTGGTACTAGCTAACAGCCTCTCCAGACACAGAACTGCAACAGGTTATTCAAAGCATTCACGAGGAATGGCTAGCAGGTTCATGTCCACAGTTCGGCTATGTCAGAGGTGAATTCAGTGTTGTGGATGGAATTAAGATTAAGAAGTCCTTTATTAGTCCCACAATTGGTTGATTTGCAGTGTTATAGCAGCAAGAGATCTGCGAGAAAAACATCAGAAATATAGAAAAATATCAATGTAAATAAAGTAGTATAGTGTAAAGACAGGAATATATATATATATGCAGTGTGAAAATATTTACATTGAATATATTGTACGTAAGCCTTTATAATGACAGACAGATGAAAATTGCACAGTTGAGACTTAAAAATGTATACAGAAGGCCAATATTGGAAATTGATTTTTCTTATTTCCAATGAGTTTTTGCTCAGTTACTTGAGTTCTCATGCATGTTTAGCCTCCCAAAAATGCAAGCATCAACATGCGCTGTGTGGCCATGGCAACACCATTCAATGAAAAGAGAAAGCATTCACATTCTTTGTACAAATTTTCAGCTGAATCTGGAAGATTGGTGCAGAATGGAAAATATATAGTCAAGTTGCAAGAACTTCCCGTTTTAAGATGAAACATCAAACTTTGTCACGCAACCGACAGGCCATTCAAGGAAACCTCACAAATTGAACAACTTTTCATCTTGAAGGTGATTAGATGACACTGACCTTATATGAAGCTGATCCCATTAATCCTCTAGGTCGAGACAACTGACTTTTGGCAACGAAGATGGGATCTTCCTTAGAGTGAATCGAGTTAAAACTGGCAGCAGCATTCGTAAACAGTGAAGATTTGTACTTTGACAAAAATTTAGAAATATTTGAAACCTATTTGAAAGGTTAGAACATTTCTTCATGGCAAATGGGCTGACTTAAGGTGATAAAAAGTCAAAAGCTGTTTTCCTGACTGTTGTGGGTAGAGGTCCACACCCTCCTGAAGGACTTGTGAGAGCCATTGAGGCCGTCCGATAAACAGTTGTCGGACCTAATTTAATTAATGTGCACACACTTTGTGCCAAAGACAAATTTCATAGCAGTTTAACATGAGGAACCAGAGACAAGATGACTCCATAAGCGAGTATATGGCTAGTTTAAGGAAGCTAGCATTCACTTGCAAGTTTGGGACATTTTTGGACGATGCTCTCAGAGACAAATTAGAATGAGTAAGAAGTGCAGAGCTATGCGACCGCATCTTGCCCACACAAAATCAGATCTCTACCAGAAGTAGTGATGTGTCGGTCATGAACGATTCTATCACTATGAACGAATCCTTACAAGGACTCGGGAGTAACGAGTCCTCTCAATGAGAGATTCGTTCATTTTCTTGTGGCCGCGCATCGGGACTGTTCCATAGGCTCAGTCAAGGAAGCAGAAATGATTCGTTCACTTCCCTACTGGGTCTTCGGGTACGAGTCTTTGGATCATTTTTCACGTGACCTGCATTGGCTCAGTAGAGGAGCGCTGGAGCTGTAGCGAGGGACGTTCACTGTCTCCCGGAGAAATGAACACTCTGTGTTTTTAGTATAGAAAGACGTGAATTATATTCGTTCACAAGTCATACTGACTGGTTTTGTTATTTTCACTTTACATTAACACTTACAGTTTAGTGCAGTGTAATTGTTTGCCGTGATAATTAAATGCCAGTATGATAATAAATGACAATTTCAAACCATACAAACTGTAATGTTGTACTGTATTTAATAGGTTTACTTTAAAAAATATGATCTGCAGTAAACTGTAAGTGTAAATAACAAAACCAGTCATTATGACTTGTGAACGAATATAATTCACGTCTTTCTATACTAAAAACACAGAGTGTTCATTTCTCCGGGAGACAGTGAACGCCCCTCGCTCCAGCTCCAGCGCTCCTCTACTGAGCCAATGCAGGTCACGTGATAAATGATCCAAAGACTCGTACCCGAAGACCCAGTAGGGAAGTGAACGAATCATTTCTGCTTTCTTGACTGAGCCTATGGAAACGTCCCGTTGCGCAGCCCCCCCCCCCCCGTTGAAATGAACGAGTGACTCGAAAAAAGATTTGTTCCTTTTACTGAACGAGATTCAAAGAACCGGGTCGGTAAAAAGATCCGAACTTCCCATCACTAATCACTAACCAGAAGGAAGACAAGATAAGCAGACCAAGTGTACCAAACACCTGGAATGACAGGCCAAGTGGATGACAGGGGTAAAGTCCACAAAGAATGTTGCGTTACAGCCAAAGCACCTGCAATATTTAAAAAGTTAAGGGATCAAGTTAAGGGATGCAAGTTCCATATTACATGTTCAATCACTCATAAGCCGTTTTCAGACATGACATGTGGGTAGTCTGGAAAATTGGGTCTGGAGTTTAGCCAGAGTTTGCCTTTCACATATTCACAACGTAGCTAAACAACAGCAAGAAATCCTCATTATTCAGCCAGAGGCAGGAAGTGAAGTATTAACTCGACTGCGGCAATCCCAGGATGTCCTTTACAACAAACAGACACATCAGCTTTTATCACCACAAACATCTTTGGCACTGTATGACACAGCTTTTTCAGTCCATATCTGTACAGCTATGTACTTACTTTCACACACAGGGACATCTGAACCCTTCAGAGTGGAAAGTAGTTTACCATTCAGTCAAAGACAGTTTGGTCTAATGCCAACAGAAAGGCAGCTCTCATTATTGTAAATGAGCTTTTCAAATTTATAAAAGCATTTGTATCATCTGGGTGAACCAGGCTATTTTCTGTTTCCTGAATTAATTTAACCACGATGCAAGTTTTCTGCAGGACACTGATCTAATTCTAGTGTTTCAAATGTTCAATGTTTGTGTTTCAGATCCGAAGCCAGCTAGGCCCAGAAGACAGTGGTGTTTTAATGTGGTTGTTGTTTACCTGATCTTGCAGACTGCCCTCAATGCCTTTCTCCTTTATAAAGGTACAACTGTATTCAAATAATATTCGTTAGGATATAATTCTATAACAGTTTCTGTAGTACACTTCATATTTATATGCTCTATACAGGTGAACTGAATGTTACTGACAACACTTGCCTATTTGTTCTCTCCCTGTCCCAGTTTTCACATTGGAGTCTTCACTGTCTGGGGCTAGAATGGAAAAGTTGAAAGGTGATCACATTGGTCCGGATGGGGATCAGCATGAAGACTTTAAAACTCTCATCCACAACAACAGTCAAGAAACCAAGACCCTATGGGCCCTGCAAAACCAGGTCCTGTGAGCATAAAATGCTGATTAAAGAATAATGTTTGGTTTGTGATACATCTGCTAGTTCAAATGATAAGTTAGCATGTGTACCTTTGTTGAACAGAGGCCAGTGTTGCCTCAATTGACATTCACTGGATAATTACATGCACAAGTAAAAAATAAGAACCATAAAATGGCGTTCTTACGATCACAATAATTGACAAAAAAAACAAAAAAACTCGATATTATAAAATGTTTCTGTATTAACCATTAAACGCTATTCCGACTGACCAGAGGTAATCATACTTCAGGCGTGACTTGACACGTCATCACATGACGCCTTACAGTATGGAGAACCAAGCTTATTTGCCTACAAAAATAACTGCAAAACACCATGCTAAACAATTCCCTAACATTAAACATGACCTTGCAAAATTGTGGTGGAACTGGACAGACACTTCTCCACTGCAAGGCCTCTCAAAATGGTTTCAATGCCCCAGCATGGACAATGACAAATCACTGTCACCGAAGCGACAACATCAAATACGGTAGCAAGTGCTGAAAGAATTGAGGTAAGTTGCCTATTATATTTAAGTTATTGAGATTATGAAATAATAAATAGTTTAATGAAATGGAGAAAGCCACAGAAGTGTGTGCACTGGCGGGGGGCGGGGGACCAAAGAAGGTAGGAACAGAACCAAATAATTGTGGGAGCGCGAGACTAATGACATTGCTATCTGCATACGCTTCATACCTGTGTTTGCAGAGCATGGTATGTCGTTCACGTCTACGCTGCAATGCTAAATACAACGGCATATTTTTCACCAAGCTCTTTGCTGTGCCCTGACATTTCTTGTCGTTGTTATCCAGCATTATCAACATTATATCATGCTAATTATAAAGCCTTATCTATGTTTTTCCTTTCTTGTCTTCAGAGACTTAAAAGATTGAGTCTGAAGGAGCACAGGGTGCTGACCGCCACAGGCATACTGCATTAAAAAATGCTAATGCAGGACCAGGAGGACAATACGGTATTAGGCCATGCTTAAAATGCTAATGCAGCATATTAGGTATTTAATAATTGGCAACATGGTTTGAGCTAGCCGCTGAGAGCTAGCTCGATTTGACGGTTCTCGACCTCTCAGTCCGGTTGTTGTCATGTCCTCACTCCCGGAACCCCTCATCCAGACCCGGCTCTGTCCGGGTCCGAAGGGGCTAGCTTTGGAGCTAGCCTCCGCTTGCTCCAGAGGCTAGCTGCGGAGGCTAGCTTAGAAGCTCGGCTTAATGTCTGCACACGGACCCTCAGTCCACGGAGAAGGGAACCCGGACAGAGTGTTGGCAGTGAATGCGACAAAACAGAATTTCGTCGATGACAAAATAATGTCATAGACGAAATTCTTAATGATCAGTTAATCGATTGTCAATTAATTATGCCCATCCCTACCGCACACCACCTGAAAATTAGCCTTGATAAGACTAAAATACTTTTTCCTCCAGGGAAAGGCTCTCCCACCCACAACCTGACTATTACCTTTGACAACTTCGTGTTAGCCCCCATCCAGACTGCTAGGAACCTGGGTGTAGGGTTGGGTACCGAGAACCGGTTCCAATATGGCACCGGTTCCAATACAACCGGTACCTACCCGGACCGAAATGCAACGCAGATTTCGGTGCTTAATTTCGGTGCCTGAGACTGAGGTCTTTGTTCCTCCCACCTTCTCACACTTCCACTCCTTCCTTCACGGGAAGGGGCGCCTCCCGTCGGGCCCCCGCATGAGTCGGGCGCGGCTGCCGTTGGACAAACTCTTGTCTCTGTGCTGCCCGCGCGTGCATCAGGGCTTCTCTGCAGGTGTGGGAGGATCTCCTCGCGTGACCTCTCCCGGCGCTGGCTGGCCGCCGCCGGGCGCATTTCCTCTGTTGCTGTGCGCCGCGACCAGCTCTAGGTCGGCTTTGAAAGGCTGTGGGCAGGAGGTTCGAAGACCACCCCGAGAAAGGTTTCACAAAAGCATCTGCATTTTTGGGGGGACGCGGAGACACGGGGGTCTCCGAGTGATGGAAAAGCGACCCTCAGTCTTCAATTGGGTCAGGCACTGAAGTCAGAGTCACCAGTCAGAGTGTGTGTTTTTTATTTATTTTTATTTATTTAAGTATAGTGTAAACTTTTGTTAACGTTCGTATATTATTCATAGTTTTAAGTAAAAAAGTGTTTTGTATTTATTTTTATTCATAATCTTCTTTAAAAAGTTCATATATTTGGCAATAAAAAAAGCCTTTCTTAAATGTCGTAAAGCGTTGTTTTTTTTTAAGTATCGGTTTAGGCATCGTTTAGACACCTGGGTGTGACACTCGACAGTCAACTCTCCCTTACTGCCAACATTACTACAACAACACGTTCCTGTATATATATGCTGCACAACATCAAGAGAATACGACCCCTTCTCACTCAGAAGGTGGTGCAGGTTCTGGTCATCTCACGCCTAGACTATTGCAACTCCCTCCTGGCTGGTCTACCTGCTAGTGCCATCCGACCTGTGTAGCTCATCAAGAATGCAACCCTCGACTGGTCTTTAACCTACCTAAATTCACTTACACTACTCTGCTCCTCCACTCCCTTCACTGGTTACCAGTGGCTGCACGCATCCGTTTCAGAACATTAGTATATGCGTACCATGCTGTGAACGGATCGGTTCCAGTATACATTCAGGACAAACCTTACACCCCAGCCTGTCCACTCCGCTCTGCCAATCTGCTTGTTGCTCCCTCATTGCGAACTAAACACTCAACAAAATCCCAATTGTTTGCTGTCCTGGCTCCTAAATGGTGGAACGAGCTCCCAAATCTGGACAGCAGAAAGTCTACACGTCTTCTGCCGCAAACTAAATACACATCTCTCCCGACTATACCTTGAATTAAAAAATAAATATAAAAAAGTAGCGATTTAGTAGCACTTAGTAGTTTGGCCTTCTTGAATAAAATTGTACTTTCTTGATTCTTGTTGTTCTGGGTTTGTACCCTCATGGTTGAAGGCACTTATTGTAAGACTCATTGGATAAAAGCGTCAGCTAAATGAAATGTAATGTAATGTAATCTATGACTATATGAGAGTTTATATGCCACAAGTAAAAACTAATTTGTCTAGATGTCTCCTGACTTGTATCTGCACTAATTCTGATGTGGATCGTGCATTACATTACATGTCATTTGGCAGACACTTTATCCAAAGATAAATTAGTGCATCCACATCTATGTGCATGTATTGGGGGTACCAATCTCTCTGTGATTCTGGGGTTCAGAACAGAAAAAGGTCTTAGATGTATTTGTAGATTTAGAATGTGTGTACAATGTGTGTTAATGGGGGAGTGGGAATAAACTGTAAATAGAAAGCGATTTGTGTGGTAATCAACACTAGAAAAGGGCTATATAAATACAGACCTTTTATCCGACCATTTACATCCTTTACAATCTGGCATTCTTTTTGTATAGCCTTCTGAAGCAAAGAGTACAACAATTTAATATCGTATATACACATAAGACACAGAACACCTGTTAACAATCAGACTCCCTCCCTGGCACTGTTCTCCAAACCAAATCCTCAATCTCTCACTCCTGCAGCCGGCGCTGACCACACCACACTACCACAGTACCAAATAAACTACTTTTTGTTTCAAGAAAACATAAAAAAACAACATTACATATTTTCAAATGCAATTAACTTGCCTGTCCATTCCACAGGAAACCCAATCCAGATCCAAAGTTAGATCTTAAAAAGGTTGGAGTTGATGTAGCATGACCTTTCTTATAGCTGGAAAAGAAAAGTAAAAAAGTGTATTGGTTAACATTGCATGTATCACGTCATGATAATTCAGCCTCTTGTGGCGCCCTCCCGACCTTTTGCGCCATAGGCAGTTGCCACCCCTGCTGGACGCTCGGAGCAGGGCAGAGCAGTGGAGCAAGAGGGAGAGAGAGAAGCCATCGCTTATAGACTAGCCTGTTAGCCTGCAAGGGTGGGCTCAAACAGAAGGTCCAGTGAAACGCAGAGGAAAAATCAGTCAGTAGATGGAGTGATATACTGTATGTGAATAATTAACTATAGATCAGCGATTAGCCATAGGAATATAGAGAAATATTGGTGTTAGCAGAGGACCTAGTTCATAGAGGTTGACCACCACCAGCAGCAGGAAAACAGGAAATGATGAGTACACTTACCGTAGCATGTAAGCCATACCTCTGGAAGGTAAGAAAATGCTCACCTACTTTAATCTGTGTCTGCGTAACATTTGGCATGTGTCATTGAATTATGAATTCAATGAACGCAGGTGATTGTATGACCCGGTGCGGTGTTGTCATCCATGAGAGTGGCATATAAACTCTCATATAGTCATAGATTACATTACATTACATTTTATTTAGCTGACGCTTTTATCCAATGCGTCTTACAATAAGTGCCTTCGACCATGAGGGTACAAACCCAGAACAAGAATCAAGAAAGTACAATTTTATTCAAGAAGGCCAAACTACTAAGGGCTATAGGTAAGTGCTACTAAATCGCTACTTTTTTATATTTATTTTTTAATACGGCTAAAGCTGCTGTGGATGAGCCTTAGTTGGTGAAAAGAGTTTGTGATTTTTTAGTCCAAGGCAGCTGTTAGATTAAATGCGACTAGATGAGATGAGAACCACCAACAGAAGCCGCTGTCTGTGGTGTCTGACTGCTGGTAAATTACCTATCCTGCTGAAAACTGGAGACTTCTGAAACCCTTTATCTCTCATCAGAGATTTCCATTTGGGAAGCAACACAAGGGTTTATCCTTGTTATTGTAAAATGTCCTGCTCGTTTCAGTTTACGGTTCCTAGTTTTTTTAAGGTATTAGTATGTTTCTCCTTTTAACGTAATTTCTATGAACACACTTTCAACGACCTTTTATACAAACCTCCCTTTCTGAATTCTTCTTCTTCTGATGATGATGATACTTTTATTCTCAAAACCCATCTGAATTTAGTTTTGCGTCACTAGTAACAAAAATTAGGACAGATAAATTTGACATAGCATTCAAATCACAAAATGTTAATACAAAAGGCAAAACATTTATCCGTATGAAACAACGAAGATGAGAGATTAAGTTCCATATTTCAGATTGACTGTTGCACAAAGGAATTTTTCAGTTTCACATTATTAAATCGTGGAACTCTGTTGTATAGTAACAATGTACTCTATATTCACTGTTCAGGACGAGATTTGGATAAGAATGAATTCCAGGTTATTGTATGGGCACGGTTGTTCTTTGTCTTTTGAATTCATATAGTACTGCTGCATCAATATACAAACCCGAAACGCTGTTTCTAACCGGTTTGCCCTTTTTGGGCAACTATAGCAACATGGCAGTCTTTGCCCTAACATAATAAAACACTGCGGTTTTTATGAAGATATGAGAATTATATTCCAGTTTTTCAGAAAGATCCTGAGAAATTCTTCACATTTTTTCTTTAAATCTTCGATACTTAATGTTGGGTAAATAATTAACTCTCTGTTATTCCCAGGATAAGGGGGTCCGCCCCCTGTACCACCATGATAAGCGCCCCTGTATAACACATTTTCATTCATTCATTGTGATCATGATTTATAGCAATGATTTAGCATTTAGGTCATATTTCTGTTGTTGCTTTATCAACAGTTGAACAGTCTGTGTGGAGAAGATGGTCAGCTGGACATGCTAAGGGCTGACCTGAGTCTGCTCAACATAAGCACCCGCAACTTGGAGGCCAAAATGACAACCATCAATCTCAAACCAGGTAAGCCAGTGTATGATTGAAGTCATCAGAATGTCATAAAACATTAACTATGCTGCTCATAAATAACACAAATAGAACATTTTCTAGTTGGTGCCCTCTGTGGATTTTTGTCGGAAGGATGGTTTCCAATAATGAAATACATTCATGTTTGAATCAACCCTAACAATATATTGTTTGTTATCCTCAGGGCCTCCAGGTTCTCCAGGAACAGATGGACTGCCAGGACATCCAGGGGGACCTGGAGAAATGGGCCTCAAAGGTGAGTCCACCGTATGGAACTCCATAGATAAAGTAAAGCCTTAGATAAAATTATTTAAAAAATGAGGAGGTGGTTGTGCCTGGTGCTGTTATCACTGAGTAACTGGGAGAACACTGATGAATTAAAAGGAACATCCTGTAAAGTAAAGTTATTGATGTGGCTATGTTTCTCTTAAATGCATCCCATTATTGTTCAATTTAAGATATCTGGTATGGCTTGTTCCAATCTTTAATCTGAAAACAACATTAGACTAAGTTTTTCTTTCTACAAAATTACAACTGATTTTGTTGTCCAAAACCACCTTTAGTGGTATGTCCCATCAGGACTTGGGTACCTGTATTATTTTTCAGCTCTCCCAGGACAACTGGTAAAGGTGGAGGGGTAGCCACTAGGGATGGGCATTCGATTAAATTGTCTTAATCAATCGTCGGGAGAATTAATGACGAATTTTCGTTTAATCATTAATATTTTTATATTCAAAAATTCACTATTTATAGGCTATATTAAAATGCAGTGAAAATAAAAAAAACAAAGAGTGTTTCTTCATTCAGATCTTTATTACAAGATGGACAAAATATGCGCTGCCGTAATCTCAAGCAGCGGAGCCGACAGCCAGAAGCTGGTGCTACTAAACACTAATAATATAAAAAACAATCATGTTAAACAATAACTTAACCACAAATATATAATACTTAGGTCTGATAGGTTTTGCCACATGTAACTCAAAACTATCAAACAAGGCACCGAGTCAAGAAAGCTTCATAAAAATAACTGGTAACTCACATACAACTTCAGCACCAGCCTACTGATTTGGGTTGAGAAAGATGACATGTTAACATGCTCTGGGGACAGACGCGAACGCAGCCTGGTGACCGTCGGTCCAGCCGCCGAAACAACTCGCTCTGAGAGGACTGACGTCGCCGTGATACACAGGTAGCTCCGTGCTAACTTGGCTAGCCTGGGGAACCTTATTCCATTCACTTTCCACCTGTTGAGTCATTGTCTCTGCTCGTTGTGCATCGCAGCTCCTCTGTGCTAACACCGAGTTGATGCTAGGTTGAGAGTGAGATCGAGAGCAGGATGCGCCGCCATTAACCAGGGTCGGATGTGCGTTCTTCAAGTGGTACATCATTTGAGTCGTGGCCGAGTTGTACTTAAACACAGCTTCGCAGTGTTTGCAGTGAACCAAGTCACTTTTTAATACTAAATGGTCCCAAGCTAAACTTCGCCGTGACTTCTTCGTGTTTACTTTGGAAATGGTAACACGGTAACACGGTAACTCGCAGGTAACTGAGTAGGTCTGTGGCGTTTTTGTCAAACACTGCCCCCCGTGGTCAAATGTGTAATTACCGAATGTATCGATGAAAAAATTATTTCCTCGACGAAATTCTTAATGATCAATTAATCGATCGTCGATTAATTATGCCCATCCCTAGTAGCCACTGTATTTAAATCCATCTTTCAGTGTATTTCGATGGATTATGACCATAATCAATAATTTGTGGGGATTTCAATGTACATATATGCTGTGAAACTAAACCTATGGCTAAAGCAGTGGTTCTCAAACTTGTTCTGTCATGCCCCAATTTGGGTCTAGAATATTTTTCATGCCCAACCCGCTCACCCGACCAAATAGAAAACATGCATGTGACTGGGGTGTAATATTTGTAAGTGTCTTCTTAATTTGTTGGGTCTCATAGAGTTTTCAGACATAAAATACACACTGGTCTCTCCTCATGTCCTACTGCATTGACTGTGAAGCCAAGAGCAAGACAGGCTTCATCGTACTTTCTTTTCAACTTGGTTTTTGAACACTGTCTCTGATCTGACCGGCTGCTTCACGTGAACGATCTCTGATCTCACTTTGTGTGTCTCTGAGCGAGTGAGCGGGGGGCGGAGCCCTGGGGCCTGTGTGTGTGCGCTCTCCGTTCGGAAAAAAAATTGCGCAACATGCACAACACTGTACAGGGAGCCACTGCAGAGGGGCTGAAGTCGCGGGTTGCCGACACCTGGCTATGGCGAAAGAGCCTCTACTATAAAAAAGACACTTGTTCTCACAGGCTTTCTCCTCAAGTTGAGTGCGTTTCATCGCAACTGATTACATTTTTCTTATCGTATTTCTTATATTTTATTTTGTTTCGTTTTAGTATTTTTATACATTTTTATTTTACAATAATAATTGTATTTTATTTGTATTCCTTTTACTTTAATGTATGTTTAATGTATAACTTGAACTTTAATGTATTACGTCTTTACTGTCCTTTGGTCGTACCTCTCCACCTGTAAAGTACTTTGGTCCACCAAGTTGTTTTTAAAAGTGCTATATAAATAAAATTGACATTGACATTTACCTGTAATCCATACCCTGCACAGATATTACTCTACACTATCAAAGCCACTTGGTTTCAGGGGCATCACCGCATAGCCTGCACTTTGGGTTTTTTTCTATGAGGTTGTTGCAATTGCTTAACAGACCTCTGAAATGCTGACATTGAATGGATGAAAACACAACAGCAGTTCAGTAAATCATTCAAATCTATATATTAGCCACAGACACGAAGAGTAATGAAGCAAACAGTTTAATTTGATTTCATGGAATGAAAATCTAGGTAGGATGAACACAAAGTTTTCTTACCTCACTAGTCTGCACAATAGACTACACACAATGCCCAGCACCACTTTAGTTAGTTAGTAAAAGTGTATTTTAGGCCTATTGAAGGAGGACTAACTATTTTCATGAGACCACATCAAAGGTAGCCTAGCTGCCAGACGAACTTAGCCCCGCCCACAACATTTGAGGTCGGGGAGTTCGGTCTGGCATCGCTCCGTTGGGGAGAAACTATGCCCGAACAGAAGCTGTTCGAACCAATCAAATTGTCAGGGCGGGCTTTATACGATGATGGACAGATGATCAACAGTAACGTAATCAACCAATCACCAAAGAGCGCAGCTGGCCCCGATGGACCCCATCGGGGGGTTTTAATTTTACCAATTTTACCAATAACATTATTAAATGTCCCCCTCTGCCACACAAGCAGTCATATAGATAAAAAGAGAGAGAGGGGGGCGCTACGTATTCTCCACATAGGCTTGAGTGGAGAATACGTAATTTACCCTCCACACCCGACATTGAACGGAGCAAACAGCGGAGAAGTTCTTGAAGATGGATGACAATAAATTAATAATTGAAGTGGAGAAGTACAGTGAGCTGTATGATCCTCAGCGCATATGAGACAAAAAAGACACTTGTTGGGACGCTGTTGCAGTTAATGTTGGAGCAACAAGTAAGTATATGCTTGAATAAAATGATTAACTGCCGTTTTTACTCCTCGCTATCTGGATTTACGAGCGGCATTTGAGCATTTCCATAGATTTATTTAGAGAGTGAATAAACTCGTGAAACAGAGAAGTACCGTCATGTAATCCATTTATTTCAACAATGTAACTGTATTCTGAATACCATCTACTTAAATTGTAACTGTAACGGAATACAGTTACTCATAATTTGTATTCTAAATACGTAACGGCGGTACATGTATTCCGTTACTCCCCAACACTGTCGCTTTACATACGTCACGTACTTCGTTGCTCTGATTGGTTGAAGGTCTATCCAATTGAGCGAAGAGGCTTTTTTTTTCTGGTTCGGTTGAAACACGCCCCATAATCAAAGCCCAATGGAGCGATATCAGACTCATATTCTGACTAGAATTATGAGTAGGTTAACGTCAGGCTACATCAAAGGAGCAGTGATTCTTAAATGTATAATACACATCTATTATTCACCTATTGTGAAAGGTGAGATAACACAGATATTGCTAATAGCTTTTCATCTGACTATTATTTTAGACATCTCTGTATGTATGTCTGTCTGTCTGTCTTTCTGGCATGTGTAGAAGGGACACTGCTTTAGTACAGGAATAATTTGCTGAACTCACTTGATTCGATTACTTCTTTAAATATCTACAAGACATCTTTGCTTGTTGACCTTAAATCTAACTTGTTCTTGTTTTTGATTATATTTACATTTGGCTTTAGCTTAGAAGTAGTTTTGGTATTTCTGACATTTTAGTTTGTTCACCTGGTTTATATTATATTTTGGCTTTATTTATTTACATCTGATTGCAATTGGATTGATGCAGTTGATATAGTTTCTTATAGGGGGAGCCCTAGTGTGTATGTACTGTTGATGTTATTGTGTTGATTTTTCCTGTGCTGCTGATTGTTTAGTTCTTTCTAATTATTATTCATGTATTTTTTTAATTAAATTTGTATGTGTTATTTTTAGGGCTGTCGATAGATTAAAGAAAATTAACTAATTAATCTCACATTTTGAAATTCATTAATCTAGATTAATTGCGATTAAAATTCTTCTAAAGACTAAATCTTATAAATTAACGAGTAATCACTTCAGACAGCCTGTATTTTACACAATGTTGTGTTTTCAAAGAGGCTCAGGCCTATAACACCTACCTATAAAGTGGCAGCCAGGTCGTTAAATATCATGTATGATAAATTGTGTAAAAAAAAAATTTAAAAACCAGCTGAAAATATTCCCAATGTCCTTGGAAACAATAACACTGCTTCTTTCTTCATTGAAACATCCAGATTAGTAAAAGGTAGAAAAAAAGGTGTATTTGAGACACCATTGGTACTGTCATCTTTAACATTGAACAACACACACAACAGCATAACAAGTGGCCTTGGTAAACTGAACTGACATTCAAATCTGTCATGTTAAAGTGCAAAAACTTAAAGTGCAAACAAACATGAAAATGAAAACAGGAAGATCTCTGCTACTTCAAAGGTCCCACCTTATGCCCATTTTACCACAGTTGATATGGTTCCTTGGGGTCTTAAAGGGACTCACCTTTGTTGCATTTGAGAATTACAGCACATTCAAATCATCCCGCCTTCCTCCAATGCCCCACCCCCTCGTTCCCATCCGCGGTGTTTTATTTAAGAAACTTTATTTACACAAGCAGACTTACAACCATCCCGGTGTTTTTATTTTTTTGAAGAAACTTTATTTACAAGCAGACTTACAACCTATTGCCTCCGCGCACGGAAGCATTCAGAAGCACCGGTAAGTTATATACATTTACATTCACATATATATTTTTCAGTTCAATGGTTATTTGCACCATTTGCGGGCCCGAATGCGCCACAAGAAGCAGACGGAAAACCTGCATGTCCATGCAGCAAACAGACAGGTCTGTCGGCCAATAAGGTCCTTCGGTCCGAAGAATTTTATTGGTTGAAGTTTTCACTAAATATTATGAGAGTGAAATAATTGTTTGTTTTTACTCCTGGTGGGTCTGTCTTGCATTTTAGAGTGTCATTACCTTATTAATACCAATTTAACCTTATCCAAAAAAAGTGTAAAAATGCAACAAAGGTGAGAGTCCCTTTAATGAAAATGAAACATATTTTGGTCAAAATACCACAAGGATCATTTAAAACACCATCATTTTACCCTGTCTAAAACAGCCCTCCTCAGATTGACCTGTTTTGAGTGCTGGAGACGAAGATAGAATCTTACAACCATATTGTTTTGAACCAGAGTCAGGTGGGCCGGAGCCTGGCTGCTAGAGCCCCAGCGCAGGCCCGCAGTGGGAGCAGTGGGAGCTGGAGCTAACCACTGCCCATAGCCCACTGCACATAGCTCCAGTTAGCAGCCCGGTTAGCTGCGCGGCGCTAGCTCATAGATAATAATCTCATAGATTAACGCGTTAATTTTGACAGCCCTAGTTATTTTGTATGCTTGCTAAATTCCATGTTTTGTGTATGAGGACCCACTATACTTGATTTACAGCGATTGAAATATATGTATTATTCACATCGGCCTCAAATCAACTAACTAAGTCTGTGGACTTGTATGTAGGCTGACATGTTACTGGTATAGAGCATACATAACTGTCTGTGTGAATAAGTCTTCATACTTCACTGATAGTACTGAGTAGCAGAAGCTGGAGTCCATCAATAACTTACATAACTGAATGATTCTGTTCAGGTGACATTGGTGTTGCTGGCCCTCCAGGACCAGAAGGTGTCAGGGGACCTAATGGACAACCTGGAGAGACAGGAGTTGCTGGGCAAACTGGTGGGTTTAATGAGGACCATTTATGTAATAATGTGTGTTTATTATTCTTTAAGCTGTACAAAGTATGATTCACAAAAAAGGAGGTTAAATCAAAATGTTGCTGCAGCATAAAAAGTGCCCCATTTACAACAATCAAAATGCTGATGAGGACTTTAGTGCTCACCAGAGCTGAGAAAAATAAATGGAAGACCAAGTTTGACATATGGAAAAAGTTGGACTCACAGATGTAGGAACCCTATACATATCTGTCTACTTTGGGAAAAGGAAGGCAGCTATGTTTATTGAATTCAAATCTCGCAGCTCCAACTCAAAATCACTTCACTGTTTCAGGGCCAATTGGATTCACTGGACCTCCTGGACCCACTGGTAAGCTTCCCCTTCTATTTAGCAGTCATGGTATTGGAAGCCATTATTAGCCAGGATTACAGCATAGATGTAGGGCAGGGTTCGGCAACCTTTGTTACATGAAGTGCAATTTGAAATGTTCTTGTTAGTAAGTGTGACATATCAAGATTATTTGGGGGGGGGGGGGGGGGCGGCTAGCTGTTGCTAAATGCTTCACTTGCTGCCCCATTACTGCAGGGAAATTAACTAGTTTTGAGGTCACTGTTTTCAAAATTCCCCTATTCCAAGTTGCCTTTGTGATGTATAACCAGAGGTGTAAAAAGTAGTGAAATATTGTACTCAAGTAAAAGTATCTTTACTTTGATGAAATTTTACTTAAGTACAAGTAAAAGTACCCATCTAAAAATCTACTCAAGTAAAAAGTAGTTAATTTAAAATGTACTTTAAGTAAAAGTTATTTAGTTACTTCCAACAACTTCATGGGGGCCGCTCCTATACAGTGCAAAAAAGGACAAGGGTCATAAATACAATCCAAAAACAGTTATTTTTAATTAAAGGAGAATCTTTACAAATATAAGTGCAATGACATTAAACATGTCAAACATTAAACATTGAACATGTCAACATAACATTTAAGAACTTTTGGGAGGACATGTCAAGACATGAACCACACGACAGCTAAAATAAAAAGTTAAAATGCAGCTGTCGCGCTTCATATATAAACGTTTGGTTAAACTTTGCTCCACCTTTAGAGCACTAGTCTACAAACTTCTTGTTGAGTTTGAGCATTATATAGCTGTTGCCTTGTTTGCCTTTAAAGGCAAACTGCTTGCTGAGATGTGGCCGCGGGTTTTCTTCATCTGCTTTCATCTCAACTGGCGGAAAGTTCAATGCTTCCGCTTGTTGGTCGTCCGCAGCGTGTTGGTAGTCCGCAATATCATCCTTCTCTAGCTCTCGTGACTCGGCACCGGCGGCTTGCATCGACTCCATCATCCACTCTATGCAGCATCTACCACCAGTGTTGTGCAAGTTCACACCTCTCATGAACAAGTTCAAAGTTCAGTTCATACAAGTAAACATGAATAATTCACATTCAAAGTTCACCATTTAAATTCTTAAGTAATTCATGGTTCAGTTCATTTCATAGTTTTAAGGTGGAAAGTGAGAATGAAAGACTTAACTTGATTTTTAAAGAAAACTTTATCCATCACTACCCCTTGCCTTAAACTGTACTTCTTATGTATCAATTACTAAAATAAATTTTTTTTTAAATTTTTTTAAATTATTTTTAATTTTGCCTGTTTATTTATTCATACCCTGCAAACAAAAGGCACAACAAATCAAAGTTTTGATACATTTATTTTGAAAAGGTTTCTTTAATTTTGAAAAGGCACTTCCTGAAAAATACAGAAAAGATCGCTACTGGCAGGTGTGCCTCTCGCTGTTGGAATGAACGCGTTCTTTTGAACTCGTTTATGCACAACACTGTCTACCACTGCAGTAAGAATTGCCTTGCACCTTAAAGGGACTCTCACCTTTGTTGCATTTGAGAATTACAGCACATTCAAATCATCCCGCCTTCCTCCAATGCCCCACCCCCTCGTTCCCATCCGCGGTGTTTTATTTAAGAAACTTTATTTACACAAGCAGACTTATAACCATCCCGGTGTTTTTATTTTTTTGAAGAAACTTTATTTACAAGCAGACTTACAACCTACTGACTCCGCGCACGCACGTGAGTTTTTGTTTACCAAAGCAATGGATTCGGATTCAGAAGCACCGGTAAGTTATATACATTTACATTCACATATATATTTTTCAGTTCAATGGTTATTTGCGCCTTGATGACGCGGGCCCGAATGCGCCACAAGAAGCAGACGGAAAACCTGCATGTCCTTTCAGCAAACAGACAGGTCTGTCGGCCAATAAGGTCCTTCGGTCCGAAGAATTTTATTGGTTGAAGTTTTCACTAAATATTATGAGAGTGAAATAATTGTTTGTTTTTACTCCTGGTGGGTCTGTCTTGCATTTTAGAGTGTCATTACCTTATTAATACCAATTTAACCTTATCCAAAAAAAGTGTAAAAATGCAACAAAGGTCAGAGTCCCTTTAAAATATGTCTTTTTTTTACTCAGTAACGGATGTTATTTCCAATGTAGCGAAGTACAATACTTCAGCCAAAATCTACTAAGTAAAAGTAAAATTGCCCATTTCAAAAACTACTCAAAAAATTACAAAGTACACAAAAAAACTACTAAATAACAGTAACGTGAGTAAATGTTATTTGTACTTTACACCTCTGTATAACATTATCTGCATAGAGAGCAGGGAAGTGATAGTTGTCACAGGAGACACATTCAGGACACAATTTAATGCCAAGTACGAACAGACAAACTTGAAGCTGTCAACTTGAAATCGGATTTCTCAGTACGAATGTTAAAACCAGTCCTGAACTGGTTCAAGGACTTGCTTACAGACACACAGTAATACATACCAAATGATCTTTACTGTGAGAGGACGATGACCTTCCCTGGTTTCACATCATGTTGCAGGTTTGTTGAAAGTGGAACATAAAGCGATATAACACTTCCTGTATGGAAAAAATGGATCAGCAAATTTAACTTGTGAAACAGTTCAGTGTCTCTTCCTCATTTTCCTCATCACTAATAATATATTGCATATAACCTGCTATTTCATGTGAAAAACATCCTTTGCACAGCTAGTATTGTTCATAATCATCACTCTGTGTGTGTGTGTGTGTGTGTGTGTGTGTGTGTGTGTGTGTGTAAAAACCTGGGCTCCAAGGGGCCCCAGGAAATCAAGGTCCAGGTGCAAAGGGAGAAAAGGGAGAACCTGGGACCCCAGGTAAGGGATTGGATATAAGTTGTGGTTCATAGCACAAATATTAAGTTTTATTCAACTAGACCTGACAACAAAGAATATCTTAAGAAACAGTTTTTATTTCTCATAGCCTATTCATTTGTTTCCTTGTCAGTGAAAAAAAAAGTGTAGGGTCTCCATTCATAGAGTACCAAGAGTTGTTGTTATTGAAAATAAATAACCTTTTAGTATTTTGTGCATTTCTATTTTAGAGACCTTTCTATCTTAGGAAGTAGTAGTAATTTCGAATTATATTTTGATATTTGTCACATATACTTTAGTAACTGCTGTCCTCTAATACTCTTTCAGGCCCTCATGGTGAAACAGGGAATTCTGGCCAAAAAGGTACACATTTTTTCAATTCAGTTGAATTTAATTCAAGTCAAATTAGTTAAAATAAGATTGGAAATCGGAATAATTCAACAACTCCTACAATAAACAAACACTTGGTAATTGTGGAGTGAAAAAACTCTTAACATGAAGAAACTACAGACAGAATTTTGGGGGAGGGCTGTTTTCTATCGAAGATGTTACATGCCCAAAGTGTACACCAAAATGTGTGTTTATTTGTGCCCATGGAAGTATGCTTGTGTGTGAATACCAAAATCATTTATGCTGATTTGTTTGTACCTACAGGATCTTCGGGAGTTTCTGGTGTTCCTGGGCACAAAGGAGAAAAAGGAGATCTTGGACTTGTTGGTCCACCGGGACCTCAAGGTCAGGTGCATAGTGTGTAACATCTATAATGCTTATACAGACTATTACAGGTCATTATGTCCTCATAAAATATGTAAACTAGTCATGTCATTTTTAATGGCATAAATCATTTTTGAATCCTGGCTTGATTTGTTTTATATGATATCAATTATTGGTTCAGTATTAAGTGTTTTTTTCTGTCATACTTTTATTCATAGTCTTATTTAAATAGGGCTTTAACATGGCGTGACATCCTCTGTCCTTAACCCTCAGCAAGAGTAAGGAAAAACTACCTGTAAAAAAAAATGGGTCCACCATTGCGACCTCTGATGCGCGATCCACAAATCGTAATCCAAGGTGCGGCCACAGCTGTGGCCCTTCCTCTGCGGGCGATAAGGCACAGCAACTCCGGGGAAGGGGTCAAGTTAGTAACATGTACTGATGAGATAAGAATTACTTTGATGTGATAAGGATGGAGAAGAGGAAGGAGAAGCTGGAAAGAGAAGCTCAGTGTGTCATGTGTCATAAATTCCCTTTGCGCCTTAGCGTCATCAGGGGTTTTTGCCATGTAATCAATGATACAATGACACAGGCTGAACTTGAGGGTGAACTGAGGCTAAGGTAAATCTGACTGGCTACTTGTTTGTATGGTAGTATGATGAAAACCATGTGGCCCACTCAGTAGATTAGATAGATAGATAGATAGATAGATAGATAGATAGATAGATAGATAGATAGATAGATAGATAGATAGATAGATAGATAGATAGATAGATAGATAGATAGAGTACTTTATCCATCCCCGAAGGGAAATTAAGTTGTCATAGCAGCCGGTATATTTGAATACAATAAAATACAATACAATGCAATAAAATTAAAAATATTGAGGTAGAAAGAATAAAAAAACAGAAGCACAAGATAAAATACAATAAAATAGGTAGATAAGGTGCAGTGGCAAGATGATGGTAATAGTACTGATGATATGATTGTAATGGTATTGTTAGAATACAATAAAATAGGTAGATAAGGTGCAGTGGCAAGATGATGGTAAAAGTACTGATGATATGATGGTAATGGTATTGTTAGACAGAATTTAAGAATAGTACAGTATATATAGTATATAATATAACATAATATATATTTATATATGATAGTAATTATACCAATATAAAAGCAGTATATGGTAATAATGGCAGCAACAGTATATATAATAATAATAGTAATGGTGATATAATATAGTAATTATAACATGTACACATGTATAAATATGTGTATATAGACTTATGTATACAAAGAATATACAGAGAGTATGATATAATATATGATATATAGTAGAGGTATGAATATGAATATAAGTATTTGACTATACAATAGGTAATATAATATACTATGAGTCTAAGAATATGTAGACAGAGTGTGCAAAAGACAATATTATTGTATAAAATTATATATAATATCAATATGGTGTATATGAACACATATCACATATGATGTGAAGTAAGTGTATATGGAGCGGAGTGTTGTACAGGTACACAGTGCAAGGAGACAGGTTTAGTGCAGTTCTGTGATGGTGGCTCTGACAGAGGTAGAGGAGTTGTACAGTCTTATTGCAGTTGGGAGGAACAATTTCCTGTAGCGTTCCTTCGAGCAGCGGGGTTGAATGAGTCTGTGGCTGAAGCTGCTCCTTAGCTTGTCCAGTGTTTTGTGGAGGGGGTGAGAGGGATTGTCCATGATGCCAGCAGTTTTGCCAGCATCCTGTCCTCCACCACCTTCTCCAGGGTGACAAGCTTAGAGCCAACCACAGACTCTGCTTTCCTTATTAGTTTTCTCAGTCTGTTTGCATCCTTTGCCTTGATGCCCGCACCCCAGGACACCACAGCAAGGAAGATGGTGCTTGCCACAACAGACTCATAGAACATCTGCAGCATCTTGTTGCAGACGTGGAAGGACCTGAGCCTCCTCAGGAAGTAAAGCCGGCTCAGGCCCTTCTTGTAGACGGCCTGTGTGTTGGTGGACCAGTCCAGTTTATTGTCCAGTGTGACACCCAGGTACTTGTATGCAGACACCACCTCCACATCCGTCCCACCGATGCAGACAGGAGAGGGCAGGGGCTTGTTCCTCCTGAAGTCCACCACCATCTCCCTCATCCTCGCCACGTTGAGCTGCATGCAGTTCTCCCCACACCACTTCACAAAGCGGTCAACCAGGTCCCTGTACTCAGCCTCCCCCCCGCCCTCAACACACCCCACAATGGCCGTGTCATCAGAGAACTTCTGCAGATGACACGACTCAGTGCAGTGCTTAAAGTCAGCAGTGTATGTGGTGAAGAGGAAGGGGGACAGTACAGTTCCCTGGGGGGCCCCGATGTTACTGATCAGACGATCAGACACACAGTTCTGTAATCTCACAAACTGCGGTCTGCCCGTCAGATAGTCATCGACCCAAGTGATGAGGGGAGCACTCACCTGCGTGCCCTCCAGTTTGGCCTTCAGCAGTCTGGGCTGGATGGTGTTGAAGGCGCTGGAGAAGTCGAAGAACATGATCCGGACTGAGGTGTTGGGTCTGTCCAGGGAGGAATAAGCCTTCTGCAGCAAGTAGATGATTGCATCATCAACCCCAACATGGGGCTGATATGCAAACTGCAGGGGGTCTTGTGATGGGAACACCAGCGGCCTGAGGTGTGCCAGGACCAGTCTCTCCATGACCTTCATGATGTGAGAGGTCAGTGCCACCGGCCTGTAGTCCTCCAGTGCAGCAGGACGTCCTTTTTTGGGCACTGGGACCAGGCAGGATGTTTTCCAGAGCACTGGCACTCTCTGAAGTTGTAGGCTCAGGTTGAAGAGGTGCTGGAGAACTCCACAGAGCTGGCTGGAGCATCCTTTCAGCACACAAGGGCTGATGCGATCAGGTCCTGCAGATTTCCTCTGTTTGAGCCTCTCCAGCTCTCTCCTCACCTGGCTGGCAGTGAAGTGGAGTCCAGACTGGGGGGTGGGGGATGTCAGTGGTGGGTTTGAGGGTGGAGGGGATGAGGGTGGTGCAGAGAGGTGTGTGTTGTAGGAGGTGGTGGGGGGCTGTGGGTGATGTGAGGATGTCCTGGGGGTGGGAGGTGTGAGAAGGTCTGTGGTGAGGTGGGGGGTTGTTGTTCGGAGAAGCAGAGGAGGCAGTGGAGGGTCCGCTGGGGGTGGGGGGGTTGGAGTTGAACTTATTGAAGAAAGTGTTCAGCTCGTTCGCATGTCCCTCATCCCCTGCTGCTCCCCCACCTCTCCTCTGGAAGCCGGTGATCTCCTTCATCCCACTCCAGACGTCCCTGGTGTTGTTGTCCTCCAGTTTGTGCTCCAGTTTTCTCCTGAAGTTGTCCTTTGCCCTCCCTGATGCTGCGTTTGAGCTCCCTTTGTACTCGCTTGAGTTCTACACTGTCCCGTGATCTAAAGGCCCTCTTCTTCTCGTTCAGAAGGGCCTTCAGGTCGCTTGTTACCCACGGCTTATTATTTGGGTAACAGCAAACCTCTTTAGTGGGGATGGTGTTGTCTATGCAGAACCCAATGTACTCAGAGACACAGTCAGTCATGCCATCAATGTCCTCACCATGTGGCTCATACAGAGCAGCCCAGTCTGTGGCCTCCAGCGCTCCACGCAGTGTTTCCATGGCCTCAGGAGACCATTTCCTCACTGTCCTCACTGTGACTGGGTGCTGCTGAACCACAGGCTTGTATGATGGTGGGAGCAGGACTAGGTTGTGGTCTGACCTGCCCAGTGGTGGCAGGGCAGTGCAGCTGTATGCATCCTTCACATTTGCATACAGCAGGTCCAAAGTCTTATTATCACGTGTTGCACACTTGACAAACTGGAAGAAGGTTGGGATTGTGGATGAGAGGGAGGCATGATTGAAGTCACCTGTGATGATGATGAAGGCCCCGGGGTGTTGTGTAATCCTGCAGTCACAGTGTGGATGACGTCACACGCTGCTTCCGCGTTCCCGGATGGAGGAATGTAAACAGTGATGGCGAAAACACTGGTAAACTCCCTCGGCAAATAATACGGACGAAGTCCGACGGCGACGAGCTCGATGTCCGGGCTGCAGACCCGCTGTTTAACCGTGACGTGCCCGGGGGGACACCACCTGTTGTTCACGAGCACGGCGAGACCCCCTCCTTTCTTCTTGCCGCTCGCGGTGGTGTCTCTGTCGGCTCCGTGTCCGGTATCTGCTCGTGCAGCCACGTTTTCGTGAGACACACAACACTGGACTCCCTGTACTTCCGCTGCGTCCTGATGAGCGCTTCCAGTTCGTCCACTTTATTCGCCAGCGATCTCACGTTTCCAGTGATGACTGCAGGGATGAAGGGCTTAAACTTTCTCTTCTCCATCCTCAGTTTAATCCCCGCCCGCAGCCTCGCCGTCTCTTCTTTAACTCCTCCGGGATGGTGGGTCTCTCTCCGGCCAAGAGGGCTGTGTGCCTCAGGGCCATCAGCTGGTCGCGGGTGTAAACAAAGCCGGCGTGTGTAGCAGGCATGCTCCCAGTGATCCGAAGAGACCGAAGTGCAGTTAAAAGTTGTAAAAAGTGTATAAAAATCAGTAGTAAAAGCACCTCGTCCTTGTGCGGTACGCTGATGCTTAGAGCAGTGCAAAAATAAATATAAAAAACAAACAGCAAACCTAATAAAAACACAATAAACCGACAGTAGTACCAGGAGCTGCTACGACAGGCTGCTGTTAGTACGGCGCCATCTTGGAGAGATGAGACCTCTATGCCTTTTTAAACTAAACGCTTCCTATTTTGGAACATAGAACGAGTTACTTTAGGCTTACGTGGGCGGCTGTGGCTGAGGGGTAGATTGGTCGTCCTCAAACCTGAAGGTCTGCAGTTCGATCCCCAGTCTGACACATCTGAATGCCGAAGTCTCCTTGGGCAAGATGCTGAACCCTGAACGGCCCCTGTCGAGCCCGGTCCCTTCAGGACCAGACAGCGTGTTCGTTGATTCGAGGTTCAAGTGGGAAAGGTTAATAATTTAGACAAGATCAGTGTTCAAAAGTTTCTCAGTAATACGTTTATTGTATAAGAACAATACTTACAGAGAGTCTCTGGAGTTCTCCTGGACACGTCACCAGGTCACTGGATCATGTCGAGAAGAAGTCCACAGTATTTGTAAGAGACACAGCGTGCAACACAGAGGCGGGTCTTTTCTTGGGCGCACTCAGCAATTGGCCAGATGTGTACTGTCTCTCAGTGCAGTTTTTTGCAAGCACATCATTGTCAGAGAAGGTTTACTGCACCAGGTGTCTCCCACCATTATGCCCTTATTAAAAAAAGGGAGTTTTTCACAGTGGAGAGACCCAGGAGATTAGACTTTAGAGGAGGATTTAATATCTTTTTCTCATAATAACTTGGAAAATGGTTATCTCAAGATGGATTTCCTTCTCACGCATCCCTAAACTGAGTCCAGAAGTTATACATTACTCCAGATGAATGAAACAGTTGTAATATTGTTAATTCTATAAACTACACAGCTAATATTGATTGACAGGATATAAATATAGGTAAAATATAGTAGAATATATTCATAAGGTAGAAAACAAAACATAGATATCTCAACACCCCTCATAGAATAACAAAGTGCTGTGAATAGATGCACTGTATGAATGTGTGTGTGAATGGGTGAATGTAAAACTGTACTGTAAAGCGCTTTGAGTGGTCATCAAGACTAGAAAAGCGCTATATGAATACAAAACCATTTACCATTTACTTTCTGCCGCACTAATTAGATCTAACTATAAGCTTTATCAAAAAGGAAGGTTTTAAGCCTACTCTTAAACAAACAGATCGTGTCTGAATCCCGAACTGAAAGTGAGAGATTATTCCACAGGAGTGGGGCTTGATGGCTGAAAGCTCTGGCTCCTACTCTTCATTTAGAGACTTTAGGGACGACAAGTAAACCTGAATTCTGGGATCGGAGTGCTCAAGTGGGTTGATAAGGTACTAACAGCTCTTTAAAGTAAAGAAGCGCCATATTATTAAGGGCCTTGAAGGTGAGGAGGAGAATTTTAAATTCTATTCTAGATTTAACCGGAAGCCAGTGTAGCGATGCTAACACTGGAGAAATGTGCTCTCTTTTCTTGGTTCTCGTCAGGACACGTGCTGCGGCATTTTGGACAAGCTGCAGAGTCTTTAACAACTTACTGCTGGAGCCTGATAATAATGAATTACAATAGTCCAGTCTCGATGTAACAAAGGCGTGGACTAGTTTTTCTGCATCTTTTTGCGAAAGGACATGTCTGATTTTTGAGATATTACGCAAGTGGAAAAAGGCGGTCCTAGAAATTTGTTTTAAGTAACAATTAAAGGACAAATCAGGATCGAAGATCACTCCCAAGTTCCTGACTGTTTCATTGGAAGAAAGGCCAATGTCGTCTAGCGCAGCTATATCATTAGATAGGGTCTCTCTAAGGTGTTTAGGGCCAAGTATTATAACCTCCGTTTTATCTGAGTTTAATAAGAGAAAATTGCGGGTCATCGTGGTTTTTATGTCCTTGAGACATGCTCGAAATTTAGTTAATTGATTACTTTGTTCAGGTTTTATTGACAAATATAACTGGGTGTCATCCGCATAGCAGTGAAAATTTACAGAGTTTGTCCTGATAATGTTTCCTAGTGGAAGCATATATAATGAGAATAAAATTGGGCCGAGCACAGAGCCCTGTGGAATACCATGGTTAACTTTGGTGCACACAGATGACTCATCATTCATTTGTACAAATTGGGAGCGATCAGAAAAATAAGATTTAAACCAGTTTAGGGCGGTTCCATTAATGTTAACTAACTGTTTCAGTCTCTGTAATAAAATTTGATGGTCAATTGTGTCGAATGCTGCACTGAGATTTAACAGAACGAGGACAGACACAAGTCCCTGATCTGAAGCTATTAGAAGGTCATTAGTGACTTTTGCCAAGGCTGTCTCTGTGCTATGATTGGCTCTAAACCCAGACTGAAATATTTCATATATATTATTTTGCTGGATAAACTCACACAGCTGATTGGCTACAACTTTTTCTAAGATTTTAGACAGGAAGGGGAGACTAGATATTGGCCTGTAATTGGCTAAAACCTCTGGGTCTAGGGTGGGTTTTTTGAGTAGGGGTTTGATTACAGCTATTTTAAAAGACTGTGGTACATAACCTGATGATAATGACAGATTGATTGTGTTAAGTAACGAACTATCTATTAGGGGCAGAATTTCTTTAAGTAATTTTGTAGGACTAGGATCTAAGAGACAGGTTGTTGGTTTAGAACCTGAGATTATTTTGGTAAACTGATCAGGGGTGACCAGAGAGAAGCTGTCTAAATAATAGGTAGGATTCTCAGCCATTTCTGAGATCTCTGTTGTTGGGTGGGTATTAGTGCCAATTGTGGGCAGGAGATGGTTGATTTTGTTTCTAATAGTTAGAATTTTATCATTAAAAAAGGTCACAATGATATTGCTATTTAGGGATCGAGGAATACTAGGTTCGGTGGAGGTGTGACTCTCTGTCAGCCTGGCTACAGTGCTGAAGAGAAACCTGTTTTTTTTTTATTCTCTTTTATTAGTTTTGAAAAATAGGCAGCTCTTGCTTTGTGGAGGGCCTTTTTATATTCTTTAACACTACTCTGCCAGTCTAGGGGATTTTCAAGACTGTTGCTGGACTTCCTTTCTAGTTTTCTTGATATTTTTTTCAACTCACTATGTTTTACACATTTCTCTTTTAGAGGCACTATTGAGTCTAATGTTAATCGTAATGAGCGGCGCTATCGACGAGGTGGTCAATCTCACTGGAGCTCGGGTTTTTAAAGAATTTGTTGTTTATGTCGACGGATAATACGGGTTTAAATGTAATCTGAATTATTTCCTTAAATTTAGCTACAGCACAATCAGGTAGACACTAGAAAATTAGTTCTGTTTATTCGGGGCATATATTCAGATAATGAAAAATCGAAGGTAATTAAATTATGGTCTGATAGTATTGGATTGCGCGGAAGTACTGTTAAATGTTCAATTCCGACACCGTATGATAATTCAAGGTCAAGTGTGTGGTTACAACAATGAGTAGGTTGGTGTACACACTGACTGAAACCAATTGAGTCTAGTATCGAAATAAATACTACGCTAAGGCTATCTTTATTATTGTCAACATGAATATTAAAGTCACCAACAATAATAATTTTATCCGTCTTTAGGACTAGGTTTGATAAAAACTCAGGGAATTCCGTTAGAAATTCAGTAGCCCCAGGAGCACGGTAAACTACAGCAAACATGATTGGCTGGTGGTGTTTCCTGGATTGGATACGCAGACTGAGAACAAGACATTCAAAAGAGTTGTAGCTGAGTTTAGGTTTAGGATTAATTGATAGACTGGAGTTAAAAATAGCAGCAACTTCTCCTCGTCCAAGTTCCCTGGGAACGTATGAATTTTTATGACTGGGGGGAGGTACATTTCTTTGTTTTAATAATCTTGTGGGCTTTAAAATCCTGATTGGTACCTATTTATGTAAAGCAGAGTGCATGTTTTTCAAGTCTGACAGAACAATGAACATTTTCCCAGGAAATTTAAATTAACTGTAAATCAACTGAAATCAAATTACAGTTCCAGCAGGAGGAAAGAGAACACATCACAAGGTTTAGCAGCTCACATCAATGATTTCCAGCAATGTTTCATTCGTAGCAGAGGAACTAATGGTCTAAATGGAGCTCAAGGAAAGTTAAAGTTCTGAAAAATGCTACAGTTAGGGTTAACAGAGATAAAGATAAAAATAATAACAAAATAAAAAATAGCACAGGGGTATTTTCACGAGTTGTACGTGTATACATAAGAAACTGGACAAACAAGTCCAACTCCTGTACAACTTCTGAAGGCAGCTTGTTGTTGACCCTTGCATAAGGAAAAAAAGAGGAAACTATTGCAGCGAACTGCACACAAATTTGTCCCCTAAATATGCTAGATTTTTTGCATCAGAATCCATGAATTATTCCTTTGGAAATAAGTAAAAATGTAAAACAACAACAACAATAAAAAAAAAGTTACAAAATCCCTGGATCTTCAGAAAAATGAAATGGGTTCTTCCCTGACCCATATCACATCCTTTCACCATGTTTCAAGGTAATCCATCCTGTCTTTGCATAATCTTGCTTACAACAAGTGAGCAAGCCAACAAAAGGACAGGGCTGATGAAAAAATGTCATTAAAAAATGATGCAAACAGTATGAAACACAATCACTATCAAGTGCATTTTCCTTTACAGGTCCTTCCGGACCACCAGGGACTAAAGGAGACATGGGAGAGCAAGGAAACCCATCAGGGTGTAAGTCTGCACAGTACTGACACTGGGACAACAGGAGCAGTAATCAGCATAGATATGAATACAACGTGGAGAATCTCACTTGTTCGTGTGTAAAAAGAAACCTCTGGAGAAAGTCTGGACCCAATTCTTTAGATTTCATGTTTATACTAATCTAGAGATATTCTCGAAAGTAATATTGTCGCCCGTGTTTTGACAAATTTTGTACAAATACACTGACAGATGGGGATTTTAAGCCTGCTGCAGGCTTCGCTGGTGCATATATATCAAAAACCACCTTCTACTCTCCAAAGGGAAGAGAGGTGATGCGGGAGCAGTGGCTCATCAGCTCTTCACAGGGCTCTTCACAGATGGTCAAAAAGGGGATTGTGGAGCTTCATCTTCTTCGTATTTTGAATATTTTGACCACATAATATTAGAGTTTTTCATACCTTTAAAACAAATTGTGGAAAGGGGTGTAATATGTCTCTTAAAATTGACTTTGATGTTCACCATACTATTGGAAATGAAAGAAAAAGCCAAATATGCTCCAAAGAAGAAATTGCAAAAGCAAATTGACCCCATCATGAAATCCTTAACATCTGGAGCTTTTTGCTGTTGCAGTGAATGTGCGTCTTGTGCCCGGGAGATCCCGAGGGCGAGTGGAGGTGAGGAACAATGGCCTCTGGGGAACCGTGTGTGACGACAGCTTTGACACGGTGGATGGCAGGGTGATCTGTAAGATGCTTGGCTTCCAATCTGCCATTTCCACCTACACTGCCAGCCCAGGTAAGGTCTAGTGCTACAAACGCGTAATTTCCTCTGTTCCATATAAGAGGAACAGAGGCCATCCTTATCTAAACCATGAACCCTAAATTTGTCTGCATACATGTGGTTCTATGTCTGTGTGTGTCATTTTAACTACTATTTCTCCCTTTTGTTGTGTTGAATTTGCTGATGACATGATGTTGAATGAAACCACTGTGCAAGACCTAAGAAATGATAATGAAGGGTATCTGCTACTAAAATCTCTATTACTTGGAAAAATACCTACTTGGCTTGTAAAAACACAAATTGCTGAAGTGTCAAAATATCTTCAGTCAATTTTGAAAATTAATCTTTACAGAGAACATGTATTGGGGACAAACACTTATCCATGAAGACTGGTGGCTTGTTGATCCACATGCAGAAAATGTAAAGAGCATGAGGAGTTATGGGCCAGAAATATTTCTTGTTGAACGTCTGTGTTTCTAGTCTAGTACAGCTTATTGTCTATGTGGACACCAGGTACTCCTCGATGATAACAACGATAACTAGGCTCACATAGGTCTTTCACTTTCAAAAGTCCACCACCAAATCCTTATTTTCTGTGTGTGTGGGGTTTAATCCAAACCACTCAAAAAACCTGTCCACCAAACTTCTCTACTCAGCCTCCCGTTCCCTGGGAGAAAGGGCCCCTAAGGCCATTGATGAAGCATTCACCTGCACAACCAGTAGCTTGCGGCTGAGAAAGGCAGTCCGAATAGAGCCAGAAAAGTTGTTAAAAAAAGACTTGCAGTGCTCCCAGCACTTTCCAGTTGAGCATAAGCTCAGTGAAGCAGAGACATGATGGCGTCTTTCACTCCAATATGGGGCTTGTAGGTGAACTGCAGAGGGTCCAGTGATGGCTTGACTTCTGATGGCTTGACTTCTGATCGGATTCTCTCCTGTGTTGAGGTAAATGCTATTGAGAGGGAGAGATGTGAGGAGAGTAGGGGTGTGGGGAGTAGGGAATGGATATAGATGTTTGAGGAGAGGTCACTGAGGGGGGTGATTCATAGAAGGGTCTGGAGGGAGGCTGAAGTCATATCGACAAACCTGTTAAAGAAAACATTTCACTCATTGGTGAGGTGCAGGTCTCCTTCTAAGCCAGTAAGTCATTATTTTTTTACTCACCCAGGGTATATTGTTAGGGAATAGCATACAGAGTATTAAAGGGCCCATATTGTACACCTTTCCGGGATTTTCAGGTATTGGAACCCCTAAGATATATGCTCTCTGGAGCTGCAGACAGAACAGGCCGTTTTCGCAGCTGAAAGACACGTATGTTTGCAGCTATAGAAGAACAGCCACATATTTACAGTTAGTTACAATAGAACATTTCTTAGCAGTAAGTTACACCTTCCTCAAGTTTGTTCAAGTTTTAGCGGGACAGTGGGTCAATGTAGGAGTAATGTCCCCAATTACAGTATGGAGTTTCACAATGGAGTTTCACTACGGAGTAACGTAGACTTTACACGGCATGTCAGAAGAAATAAAGTGTAACCGTTGGTCTCGAACAGTACCGGCTGAATGGGGTTGAGAGACAACATATTTCTTAAAAGGGACTGAGTGAAAAAGTCTGCGGAGTGACTGTACCTACTGACCCCCTTCAAGTCATTACGGATAGTAAAAGCCCAGAAAATGTATTTTACACAATGTGTCCTTTAAAGTGTCAAATCAAATATTAAGATAATCTGTAAAACTGTCTGTGAGTCCGTCTATGTCCTGCCCATGTTTATGACCCTGTTTATTATCATAAAGTATCCCAGTCTGTCATCTCAAAACAGCACTGTACAGTTTGTTCAGCTTCCTGAGACCACCTCAGCACAGTTCTGGTGATCATTGGTTACAGCTGGAGTGCAGGTATGTGGAGGGGCTTGAGGTGAACTGGAGCTGTATGCTTCCTTGACATTTGCACACAGTATGTTTTGTTTTCCCTGGTCTTACAGTCCTGAATCTGCTTGAAAGTGGGCAGAGATGTTGTCAGGGTAAGATGCCCAGATTTTAAGGGTGCAGGGTCTGGAGTCTCGTGGTCACTGAGTTGATTATGTCAGAGGCCCAATTTGATCAGCTGTAGGAGGGATATAAACAACAATAACGGTGGCATAGGAAAACTAATACGGACATAGACTCAGCACTATCAGTTCAATGTCTGGGCCGCATTCCTGTTCCTGGACTGCGGTGTGTCCAGCATTGCGCCACCTGTTGTTCACAAAAATAGTTCTTGGCACTTTGGCTGCAACTCTTGCGCCCCTGTACTGACTGAAAGCTGGCTACCCTCACAATAGAGTCCAGTATGTTTTCAGGAAAGCATGTCTGTGTGAAGAACATAACAGGGCACTCCCAAAAAACCCTCTCGTTCTTTGTGAGTGATGTAAACTTGTCTTATTTGCAGTGATCTCACAATCCCCTTAACAATAGAGGAAAGATATGGCCGGTATCTCCTCTTATATTGCCACCATCTCCTCCCAGTTCTGCAGCTCTGGTATTTTCTCCTCAGCTTCCTGGGAGTTTTGTGATTCTTGCCATGCTGCTTTGTTAGAAGGTCATTAGCTGATCCCTGGTGTAAACAATGGAGACAGGGATCCGGTACTATAGTATTACTCCAAGAGCGATGAAAACATCAACTTAAAAGTAAAAACGTGTGAAACCCCTTTACAATGCTGGCGGATCAAACGTAACTCACAACTATCGGTGGGACAAAAAAGGCAGATTACTTAACTGCCACCCATGACAGTGCAGGAAGTGGAAAAAAATGTTTGGTACCATTGTGCCTTTATAGACACTTAAGCCTAATACGACTTCTGTGCTCTCTGTCAGGGTTTTTGGACTGTAGTACCCTTAAATGATCATGTGGGGGCCTCAGTGTTCTTTTTTTCCTGTCACATGTGTTTTGATTTGATTGTTCGTTGATCAGAGAACCTCTTATTTAGAAACTATTCCTTTGTTGAACCTTGTTTTGTCTTGAGATCCTTTTTGTTACCTGTTTTTGGACATCCTAAGTTTTTGACCAGACTGTGTTTTTGTAGTTGTCTGGCAGTATTCTTAGTTGCTGTTAAAACCAGATGGATGCCTCTGCCTGAACTAAGTAAAGATACCTTTTTTTCCCTTACAAACAACTCGACCGTATCTATCTCTGCATCTGAGTCATCACCCCTCATAGCCCAGTGGTAGGCAATCCGCCTCTCACACGGGAGACCCAGGATCGAATTCCGACGATCCTTACACTCATTTGCTGTATCTGACAATGTATATCATATTTGCAAACACTGAACAAAGTACTGGATGGATTGATAAAAATGAGCATGGTGTTAGTTCAGGCAGGCAACAGAGTCAAGCTCCGCTCACCTGACTGCTGATTTCAAAGCCAGCCCACATGAGCCGATGGCTCAGCTGATTTCCTTCCCCTCATTTATTGGCAAACCTCAAACAAGGCACCTTATTTAACCTACCTCCACCCCAGCTCCACCCTTTTTTCAAAGAATGCTTTGTTTCTCTGTTTGATTTATTCAGTGTGATTTCTGTCTATGATGCCCCCTCTGTTCTGTTCCCTTTGGGGCTCTTGCTGCTGTTCTCCCTGTCATACATACATACATCCATGTATGCACCAAGAACAGATTCCATACCACCAAATGTAACTTATGCAAATTAAGATTTCTTTGAAGAGAGTGGTCCTGACTGAACTGTTGTTCAGGTTCCCTGAAAAAATTTAAATGTTTGTTAACTTCTGGTCACAGGTAGACCAGAAGAGATGATTTGTAATCGTATGAACAGGGATTACAAACCTGAAACCGTATAAAAAGTCCTGGTTGTAGTGAGTGTCTCAATGTCCTCTGGTCCCTCGTCCCCATGATCTCTTAGCTTAGTGTTGGTGTAGTGGCTCATTTCAGAAACAAAACACCTTGATCTCCACCAACCAATTGTTGAGAATGAAAACCATGTAGAACCATATTTCCAAAAATAGCTGTCCTTTATATTCTATTAATGGGATGGGGGGTTGGCAAGCATCCCCTTTTTAAACAAGTTTAATAAAGACATGTAGTAGAGCTTAGTTCCTTTATTGTCCAAAACGTTATTATTACACACAAAAGTAATCATTAGAATTGTTTATTGCTCTCATTCTGCAGGGTCTGGTAAGATCTGGTTGGACGAGCTACGATGCCTAGGAACAGAGTCTGATATCTTTGACTGCCCACACAGTGGAATTGGTGTTAACAACTGCCAACACAACGAAGATGCTGGTCTGCACTGCGTCTAGAATGATACAGTACATATACATGTAGACAGTACAGAATATATGTGTGTCTATACATCTCATGCTATGTTTCTCTTTATTACACTATTTGATTCAATTACAGTGTACTGTCAACATAAGATTGAACAAATAAATAATAATCTCTACTGTTGTCTGCCTTTCTTTTGTATGTTTCCAAGCAATACCTGTCTTCCTTCACTTCACATCTCTTGCCCTAAGCTTCATGCATGCCATCACCTTTTCATCCATCACACAGATGACTTTGTAGAGGTCAGCAAAGATAAAGTTGCATTGCATAAGTAATGTTGAGGAATGGTTTCTGCCTCACGTATACTGTAAAATACACTTGTTTAATTCACTTCTATTGGCATCAGTCATTACATTTAATTTGGTGCTCACAAACACAAAAAACAACTAAAAACAATACAAACAAAAGTAGTAAAATAAAAAAACATCTTACTTAAACCCTACCCCCACCCTCAGTCCAGGCCACAGCTCCTCATAAAATGTTCTTAAAGTAAAAGTTTAGCTTTCCAGCTTAGTACATTTGACTACATAAGGCATGCAATGAAATGGGAACAACTCACTGTGTGAGAGATGGAGCAAGTGCATAAATCTGTATAAGTGATTAGAGTGTGTCTGGAGAACATAGATTCCCATTACCTATTGTAAAATTTTCCTGAAGAAAGAAACATTTGTTGCAATGTATATGTATCCAATCTTTTTGCATGTATAAGTGTGTGTATTGCTGTGATATCAGTGCAGAGGGATGAGAAGAAAATAACTGCATCCTTATTTAAAATAATTGATAACTAACACTGGATCTAGGGCAGGGAAATATAAACACTTAAATAGAAATATAATATTATATTACATTAAAATTCAATAAACCTTGATATACTTTTGACTGACAGCATACTTACAACCCTTTAAAACACTTAAACATAGCTACTTCTTGTCATATACTGAAACAGACACCCCACAGTTTAGGAAACTAGGAAGGACCTTCCCTGGATCCAGCACATCTCTTGTCTCTTCTCCATGTGTTCTTGGACTTTTCGACCTAAATATTGAAATTTGTGATAATTCCAGTGCCATATAGATATCAATCAATCAATCAAATTATATTTGTAGAGCCCATATTCACAAATCACAATTTGTCTCATAGGGCTTTAACAAGGTGTGACATCCTCTGTCCATTACCCTTGTCTTGTCCCTGCTTCCCCTGGCTGTTTCCCCACCCCATATTAGGACGCACACGTAGCAGCCCTTGCAGATGTATTTGTTCGGCATGCGCCGTGCTCAGGAGCACCACGTTCCTGTTTTTCTTCGGGATCTTGAGGACACCAGAGTGGCAGTGGGTGTGAATGCAAATTTGGATTAGAACACTTCTCTTCCCTTGACCGTGAGCAGCCCGGTCGGGAACTCGGGCTAGTTCTTCCGAACCGACCACGGTGATCTTCCTCTCGAGTTCGTAGGAGGTGAAGTAATTGTCGCACGAGACATTACGACCCTGCAGTCCCTTCCGTTACATCAACACTACCCACAGCCCCTGTTTCCGTTCTGGGCGTCTGCCACTCGGCTTTCCGGTGTACACTTGCATCTTCCAGACGTGGATTTTGCATCGTAGGCCAACCACGACTTGATCCCGTATTTTGCCGGCTTGCTGGGCATGTACTGTCGGGAAGGACACCTGCCTAGGGAGAAGAAGAGGAGGAGAAGAGATGAGAGGAGATAAGGAAGAGGACTAGCAGCCGCTATCTACCTATAGATACATAACAAAACATAATAATATTTTAAAAAACGAAAAAGAGGCGGGTTGTAGAGGCGCCGCAGCCGTGACACCTACACGTCCCAGACCTCTCGCAAGGCCACCAATTTGACCGTAGCTAGTCGTGTGCGGCTCGTCTCGCGGTCTTTGAAGCGCAGCAGTCTGGAGTACGTGTGGAAGAGTTTTAATCCGACCCAGGAAGAACACAAGGGTTAACCATCAGCAAGAGTTAGGAAAAACTACTAAAAATTACTTTTAACAGGGTAAAAAGAACGTAGAGACCTCAGAGAGCCACATGTGAGGGATCCCTCTCCCAGGATGGACAGAAGTGCAATAGATGTCAAGTGTAAAGGAGAACATCATCAAGATAAGGGTTTTAGCAGCATTGATAAGAATAAACATTTTGAAGCATAACTGCATAACAAATGTCAATGAATTGATGGATTATTGTCAGTAATGGTCGAGTATCTGAGCAGAAATACTATATAATATATAGTATTTATAAATCATAGTTTATGGTCAGCAGCCACCACGATCATGATCCAACATCAAGATCGGATGCCACTATAGTCCACGGTCGTGTGTGTGTGTGTGCGCCCCCCCGGCAGCTCAGCTTGAATCCAGGGAGAGTTGATTGGCCAACTCATCTCAGCTGTGTCAATCACTTCTCCCTGGTTCAACTGGAGGTGCTCTCTGAGCCACCTCCATCCTCACATACCCCCATCACCAAATTCAGGCCGGGTAGCCAAAATCTTTGTTTAATTTGATGTTGAAAAATGCTTAATTATACACTGACCCATTAGCTGCTTAAACTATAATAAACTTTATTATAAAACTCTGTGCCTGTGTCAGTTTGGAGTTTTGCAGGTACCCAACTCTTGCTAAGAATGTCTGTAAAAACACTGGTAACAGTATTAGCCGATTTGTTTTTGAGACACCTGATACATGCATATTTAGAAAACACATCAATATTCGGTATTTCAAATTATCGTTTTCAGACACATATTCGCTAATATATACCAAATCAGAAGAAGAAGAAGAAGAAGAAGAAGAAGTTGAAGAAACTTAAAGCACGAGTGAAAAGAGCCAGAAATCATGCCAAATTTGAATGTTCAATCCAAAATGGTCAACTTCCTGTTGGGTGTGGTGAATATTGGCAAAGGGATATTTTGTGTGTCTTGGCATGATACACATGTGTGCCAAATTGAATTTATCTGGGCAAAAGTAAATAAGTGCTTTGACAACAAATCAAGAAATGTAAATAATACCTTTAACACATAAAAGCAGTAATATGTAAAGAAACAAGTCAAATAAAAGGTGAAATTAAAATGATAAAACATAGTAAAAACACAACTTCACATGAATGCAAGTCTATAAAAATGGATTTTAAGAAGTGATGTAAAAATAAGTCACTCACTCTGCAAACCTTATCTCCTTTAAATAGGCCGTTCCAGAGCCGAGGGGCCCTCATGACAAAAGCACGCTCACCTTTAGTTTTCAATCTTGAAATTGGAACAGCAAGCAGGGCTCCACCTGAGGATCTAAAGCAATTTATATTTTAAATGGTTCGGATTTGTAGGAAGCAGGACTGGACTTCTTTTTGAATTTGTGTTCAATGTGATTGATGGGGTTAGGTGGATTGAATAATATTATTTCTGACTCTGAGTTGTTGAGTTGCAAGTAGTTTTGTGCCATCCAACAGTTGATATCATTTCGATTGTCTAACACAGCAGCTAGGCTTTTAGGGCAGGGGTGTCCAAACTTTTTTTCCCGAGGGCCACAAACAAAAAAATATACGAAGGACTGGGCCAGTCACAAGACGTGAGGTATACTGCCTCACTTCTAATGCACTAATATTGGCAAAATCAATCAAATGCAGGTAAATTACGTTTGATAATTGAACATGTTTGAAGAAAAAAAGCCTCCTTCATAGCTCTCCATTAGTAGATTTTCATTTGATTTTTTACAAAAAGGATTGGTTCTCTTGGATTGGGTGCTGATCCCCCTCCATTGTCCTGTATGAAGGGAGAGAAGAGAAATAGGGGATGTGGATATTTTAAGCTTATTACACAAATAAATATTGGGCTTGTTAACAAATTGTCATCAACTTTAATTGACTGAATGTATTAAGTAATTGGGCTTATTAACAAATGAAAACTGTGTATAATTTTGAACTCACCTGTAATGGGAAGAATGTTGCGCTCAGTGGGAGCAGTGATGCTTTGGTCTGAAGGACAGCTGGCAGGTCAGGAGTAAGTTTGGCACCACCTAATGTTTCAACTAAGAAGTGCAATACAGTGGACCATAGTCCATTCTACTTATGACTTTGAAACGGGCAATTAAAAATGGATGGCGGGCTGCAGTTGGCTCCTGGGCCGTAGTTTGGACACCCCTGTTTAAGGGTCATCGGGTCTAAGTGGATGGTATACAATCCTGCTCACCATTATTGGCACCCCTTAATTTTTTGCATAACCAGTACAATATCTTCAGAATAAATGGAAATGTAACAAATTTATATCATCAGGATCTTTGAATTGGAGGTCCGAAGTAATTTAACAAAGAAAATTGTTTTTTCAACTTGCATATTGTAATTTCAAAGAAGAAACAGAAAAAACATCATGTGCAGCAATAACGGCACCCCTCTTTAATACTGGTTGCACACCCTTTGGCACTGATGACAGCCTCCAAACGTTTCTTGTAGCCATCTATAAGCTTCTTGCACTTCTCAGCTGGTATTTTCTCCCATTCTTCCTTTGCAATTTGTTCAAGCTCTTGAACGTTTGCAGGGTTCTTTTCCCCAATAGCAGATTTCAGCTCACCCCAAAGATTTTCAATTGAATTGAGATCAGGACTCATTTTACGCTGGCCATTTTAAAACAGTCCATTTTTTCCTTTTCAACCATTCCTGCGTGCTTTTGGATGTGTGGTTTGGGTCTTTGTCTTACTAGAGGACCCATGAGCTTCGCCTCAAACCAAGTTTTCTTACACTGGGTAGGACATTTCGCTCTAAAATCTCTTGGTAATTCTCTGATTTCATCATTCCTGTGATACGGTCAAGGCCTCCAGTACCAGATGCAGCAAAGCAGCCCCACAGCATTATTTATCCTCCACCATGCTTAAGTGTTGGTAGGGTGTTCTTTTCCTTGAAGGCTTCATTGCACCGTCTGTAAACATACTGTTGGTGCGCATTGCCAAGAGAGAGACTGAGAGAAGTCGAACCGAAGCTGTAAAGCTTGGTACTTTGTGTGTGTTAAATTTTATATGTTTTGATCGTAAATATCTCAAAAAGGAATCAGTCCGTTGCTGGCTGTGTGTTGGAGAGCCCCGTGGCATGCACCACTGCCACATCCACCATTCGCACCAACCTTCAAAGACTTCTCTCATCAATTTTTCTCTTCCCCCCCACGTCCAGTTCCATGCTTGGCAAACTTCTTAATAACATTACCTACTGTTGAAACAGGGATACCAAGGTCTTTGGAGATGGTCTTCTACCCTATGGAGGTCTTGTGTATGCTAATAATAGCCCTTCTGATGTCCTCAGACAGCTCCTTTGTATTCAACATTGTGACAAAGGAACAGGGAATAACAGGTGGCTTTTTAAAACACGGAAGTCAGCATTCATTGGCTAATATGTCAAATGGGCATGAAAATTTATCACAGGGGATTATCATTTGTGATTTACCACAGGTGAGTCATAATGTGTTTCCATACTGATTTACAACAGAGGGTGCCAATATCAGTGACACAGCAAGCTTTACGTTTTTCTACCCCCCCCCCCCCCCCCCCCCCATTGTTTATTGTTTTAAATTGTTGTTTATCATTTGCTCTTTTGTATCAAGCACAAATTCTCTATAGAAAAAAGTTGTTTCACTTGATTCATTTTTTTCAGGAGATTTCCACATTATGTACTTAAACTTCTTGGGTGCCGGACTGTATCTGTAGAGCAGTGAAAGGAGACGTTGTGGCATTGGATTTTTTGGCCAAGAGGTAGCATATAAATAGAAAATAAAATAAGGCCTAAAGGGATGTTATTACATCGGGAACATTGTTTGTGATATCATGCGCTTGGAAAAGGGCTATATAAATACAAAACCATTTACCATTTACTGGGGAAACAGAGTAAGAGCCTCTCCAATCCTTGCATTTCTAATTATGGAGTGACCGATTATTAGAGTTGTATCGTGGCAATTTCTACAATCCCACCTTAACAACGAGGAACGAGACACAATTCTCTTGAAGTATTGTCACACTTTAATGCTCAGAGCATGGTGCATACGACAAAGGTTAGTTTGTAATAAGCACATCGATGGGAAGCAGTTCTTTGTCCTTATACATTTGGCTCATCCCTCCCACTCTGGTTGGGGTTGTTACAAAGTCAAGGGTCAGGATCTTCTAATGAGTTGTACAGGATACAGCATGATCAAGGTTACATTGTATGAGATTCAAACATGATCAAAGGGGAAATAAACATGATCATATTGTGGTCAAAATGTTACATTTCCCTTACAGTTGCTAGACACCTATGGGTGTCATTTGCAACAGCCTGGTAGTTTGTAGTTACTGCCTAGGTCCCTGCTGACTGTTTTCCCCAACTCTGCGAAGGAGCTGCATCAACAGGGTTTAAGCCGGGAGGATGACCAGGATCATAGTTAATCTTGTTAAGAGGTTTTGGTTTTTTTTGTAAACAAACATAATACTCTTTTTGTTACAAATACATGTTTGCTTAGGAAAAAAATGTAAATATTAAAAGCAGAACAAACTGTGTTAACGTTAAGGCAATAAACATTTACAGTAAGCTGCCTGGTACCCATATAGTCATCCTTTTGCACCCCATTCCCATATTTACATGCCATGCAATTTTGATGTTCTTTGGCAGTGTCATGCACTTCATATATTACATCCATGGTGTCAGTTTCAAGTCTTGTCAAATAAAATCTACAACATCCCTAACTTCAACTTCATCAACATAGTTTGATTTTAATTATAGTTCAACAGTTTGAATAAAAAGAACAGTCCAGGGGCTTCATTTACAACTGTTGTGTACGCACAAAACAGGACCTGAAACTTTCAAACTTCTATTTCCAAATAATATCCCAGCTTTGACATAAAGATCCACTGATGTTTGAAGTAATCGGTTCGATTGCTCTACATACATTTTAATCAGGAGAGAGTTCGATTCAGCGTTTTAACAATATTTATTGATATGCGAACAGACAGTGATGTGAATGTTATATTCTTCAGGCTATCACTGGATGTGATATTATCGGGATTAGATGGGGGTGAAGCAGAAAGTATTACTGGAATTCCCCCCAGGGTCTAAACACTGGTGGTGGTTCAAATCAAATCAAATCAAAGTTTATTGTCACATACACCAATGACAGCGTCATTGGAGCAGTGAAATTCTTGGGACATGGCAGGCAGCATCTATGCAGGCAGCATCTACACAGTAGACGGGCTTTACAAAAATTTTAAAAAAAAAAGAAAGAATTGACATACCATATAACATATAACGTATAAAATATTAAAATATTAAAATGAACCAGAAAAATATTAAAATGAAGCAGATGTTTACTGGGTGGAGTGGGGAATATTAAACGTATTAACGTAGTAAGTGGGACCTGTGATCTTTTGACCTGGCAGGCAAGGGCTTTACAAAATAAAAAATAACATAACATATAACATATCACATATAACATAGACACAAACATATAACATATAACATAGCAAAGCAAAAATAAGCAGCAGTTTACCAACAGTTGAAGCGGGGGGAATATTAAATTAAATAATATGAATATATGTGTAGAAAGTGTATTTGTATGGGTGGTGGAGCAGAATGTACATTGTAACTGTTCAGAGGGTCAGTATTGCTGATTAAGAAGCCTTACGGCCTGTGGGAAGAAGCTGTTTTTAAGTCTGGTGGTCCGTGCTCGGATGCTCAGATAGCGTCTCCCAGACGGCAGCAGTGTTAGAATTCCACAGCCTGGGTGGCTGTGGTCCTTGATGATCTTCCGTACTTTTCTCAGGCATCTTGTGCTGTAGATGCCTTGCACGGAAGGGAGATGGCAGCCGATGATCCGCTCCGCTGTCTTCACCACCCTCTGCAGGGCCTTGCGATCAGCAGCAGAGCAGCTACCAAACCAGGCAGTAGTGCAGCCTGTGAGGATGCTCTCGATGGTGCACCTGTAAAAGTTTGTCAGGGTTTTTCCAGCCATGCCAAACTTCTTCAGTCTCCTCAGGAAGTAGAGGCGCTTTTGTGCAGTTTTGACCACCGAGTCCGCTTGTTTGGACCAGGTCATGTAATCCGGGATGAACACACCGAGGAACTTCAACTCGGAGACTCTTTCCACCACAGCTCCGTCGATGTGTATGGGATTGTGACCCCCCCTCTGCAGCTTCCTGAAGTCCAAGATCATCTCCTTGGTCTTGCAGACATTGAGACAGGTTGTTCTCTTGGCACCATGTAACCAAGCCACTGACCTCATCTCTATAGGCGGTCTCATCGTTGTTGGAGATGAGGCCCACGATGGTGGTGTCGTCTGCAAATTTGAGGATGATGTTAGAACTGTGTGTTGCTACACAGTCCTGCGTGTACAGGGAGTACAGAAGAGGGCTGAGCACGCAGCCCTGAGGGGCCCCGGTGCTCAGGGTCAGTGAGGAGGATGTGTGGTTGCCCATTCTCACCACCTGGGGTCTGCTCGTCAGGAAGTCCAAGTTCCAGTTACACAGGGGGGTTTTAAGACCCAGGCTCCTGAGCTTGGGGACAAGTTTGGCAGGAACAATCGTGTTGAACGCTGAGACAGATGAAGGGAGAGGTTGAATATGGAGGTGAAGACCTCCGCTAGCTGGTCGGCGCACCCCCTGAGGACACGGCCTGGAACTCCATCGGGCCCAGATGACTTTCGAGGCTTCACTCTTTGAAGCTCTCGCCTGACGTCAGCCACGGTCAGGGACAGAGTGCAGTCATCGTCTCGGTCCTCGGCCAGTCTCGCGGATGGAAGGATGTTGGTTGCCTCAAACCGTGCGTAGAAGGTGTTGAGGTCATCAGGTAGAGAGGCGGCGGGCTGATCATCACTGCTATTTCTCCCTTTATAGCCTGTGATGTGTCGCAGGCCACCCCACAAGCGTCGGGGGCCAGAGCTGAGGTAGTTGGACTCCAGCTTGTCCCTGTAGTCTCTTTTTCCATCTCTGATAGCCCTGCGCAGGTCCCATCTGGACTTCCTCAAGGCCTCTGGGTCACCGGAGTTAAAGGCAGAGGTCCGTGCTCTGAGCTTAGCACGGACATTAAATTTACCAAGGGCTTTTGGTTAGGGAAAGTCCTGACACTGACCCTAGGGACGACATCATCGATGCATTTGGAGATATATGAAGAGACAGTGTCTGTGTATTCGTTGATGTCCCCACACTTCAGCACTCACAGCTAGCGTTGAACTGCCCGAAAAAACGTTTTTTCCTGTTTTAGGCGCTTTCTGTAGGTTGGGATGAGCATAATGGAAGTGTGATCCGACTTCCCAAAAGCAGGGCGGGGGAGGGGTTTGTAGCTATTCCGTATTTGTGTGTAACAATGATCAAGAGTCTGGTCACCCCGGTAGGGAAAGTTAATGTGTTGCTCCGTATTTAGCGATGAAAGTATATCCAAAAGTACGAGTCGATCGTACTGTATGAGCGACAGTGCAGTGTGTACAAAAAAACAAACAAGAAAAAGTGAAATAAACATAAAACTGCGTAGTGCATGTGGAGCCATTGTCAGTGCGACCTTTCTCTACGGCGCAAATAAAGTATATCACGGCGCAAATAAAGTATATCTGTCAATCAATCAAATTACATTTGTATAGCCTTATGAGACAAATTGTGATTCTTGAATGGCATCCACTGCCCTTAAAGGTATGGTTCACCCAGAAATTAAAATTCACTCGTTATCTACTCATCACTATGCCAATGGGTGGAGTAAAGTGTTTGAGTCCACAAAACACTTTAGGAGTCTCAGGGGTAACGTGTTGCAGCAGAATCCAATACAATGGAAGACATTTTTTAAATTAGCTTCAGAGATAACAAAAAACCCAGAAAAAACATGACATGCCTCCATACTGCTCATTCGCGCATACATACATGCATACAGGTCATTTCCACCTACAGTATGAAGCCGTACATCTACCACTCCTGCAAATATTTTACAATAAAATCCCTTTTTTTAAACAAAAGAATGGATTCGGTCAACAGAGACCCTGGAGTGCATACAGAAAGTGTTGTAAAACTGATGTTTGTGACATAAACTCAATTTTCACTCAGGTGAAAGAATGTTCTGTTTATTCTGCTATGAACCACAATATTTATTCAGGAGCCGAAACAGACATTCCTGTTGTATTGCGTTCAATGGGTTGGTGACCATTGTGCTAGAGGTTTTTATCCAGTTAATGAGGGAGTATTTTCTCCCCACAGTCGCCAAATTACTTGCTCATTGTGGTAACTGTTGCGTTTCTCTATAAATGTCAAGGTCTACAGGTGTGCATGTGCACCGTTTTATATATCAGAGCTTTAGTGCGCACATACTTTTAGTACGAATCCCCCTCACTGCTGTATAAATGAGATCTTTCCAGGCGACCACTGTGCTAGAGGTTTCTTCCAGTTAATGATGATAATAATTGCGCCGCATTCGTTGGTCACCTTTTATGACTATGCTGGTGGGTTTTGGTCAAACATAGGGGGAGGAGATGGTGTTGATGAAGGTGTCCATATCAGCTGCATTGGAGAAAAAGACCAGGGGTCTCCTTTATAAATCAGTGCGTAGGATTCCTTCTAAAAGTGTACGTACGCACAAATGCCAGAAAGTACATACGCAGAAGAAGATCCCGATTTATAAAACCGTGCTTACGCACACCTGAACGCAATGTTCGCTTTATAAATCACAGTCCACCTGCAAACGTTTCGTACATGGATCTGCCTCCAAATCCGCCCTCCACACGCCCACTTTCAACCATAAATGGTCAATGCAAAGCACGGCATGATTATAAAATTATGCTGCTGACCAATGGGTTTCCATGTGAGTCCTGACGGAGTCACGGCATCAAGCGATGAGAAGAGGAAGCGAAACTTTCTGACACTAACATTGAGGTGTTTGTTCTTAAGGTGAAGAACGATTTTATGGGACAGCCGTGATGTCACTAATAGAGAAAGTACACTGATACCCTGCCTCCCATCAGTGGATCCTCACCTCCACTCTGGAATATTATTTGGAAAGCTTCTTCATTTCTTGTCAGTGATCTCATGTGCGCTCTGTGCACCTGATGGCATAGTCTATTTCACTGCAGTGCTTTGATGATACACGCACAGTGATACACGCAGTGTTAGAAGATATTAAATCCTAATAATGACGTCTCTGTAACTCCGCTGTTAAATGGAATCTAAATGTAATTTGCTGTCCGTTGTTTTATATATTTTTAAATTAAAAGGTTAGTTTGGAACAGATATGTCGCATGAGCAAAACTAAGCTGTTGGTTTTAAAGTAAATGATGAATTGGATCAATAATCTGGCTTCAGTTCACCATGTCACGTCTGCGTCGTCACTTTCCCGTCTCCAAAACGTTTGTACGCATGGCTCAGTTTGCGTGGAAATACGCACATTTTCAGTTTGTTTTTATCATCCCAACGTTTGCGTGAGAAGTGGCGTACGCACGTTTCAGGCCCCGTTTTGTGCGTACACAACAGTTATAAATGAGACCCCAGATCCACTGCGTTTATTCTAAACAACACAATACATTAGAAAAGAGAATTTATTCCCACATTTATTTGTTTATGTATTCTGTGACCGTATGCTAATGAAAAAGGCGGTCCTAACCTCAGTCTCATGCAGGATTGGTCACAGGTGTGTGATGTTCCAGTTCTTCAACTGGAAAGGCCCATTAGCATGTGCCTTTCAATGCTGACTGTTTTCCAGTAGCTATTTGCAGTGTTGTGCCAGTTCACACTTAAAAATAAATAGTTTAGGGTTCAGTACATGCAGATGAAAATGAACTAGTTCACATTAAGAGTTAATTTTTAATTATTTTTTTGGGATGTTTAGGTGACAAGTCTTGACTGTGAGCATCATGTCTCGTTGTACTCAGCGCAAAATGTTGACGAGTTTAAATGCAGTCTCAAACTCTGGAGCGAATCAAACAAACACTAAATTACTGTATGTGCTGTTCAGGTCCTGATAACTAGTGAGCGAGTGTTTATTAGTTAAAATGAGAGCAGGTCAGAGTGGAGGACGAAAAGGAAAACTCCAGCTTGGTACAAACCAACTGCAGCTTCTGCCTTGAGCATGCACGCGCTAGGAATAGATTGCATCCATCTGGATCGCTCAGTTGACCAATCCTGCTCGAGACTGAGGTAAGGACCTCATACCTAATTTAAATATGACACAGATACATAAATAAATGTTGAAATAAATTTAAGACTGATTCATTTATTTCTGTATTTATTTATTCTATTCAAAACTGCTTACAGCTACTGGACAACAGTCAACATTGAAAGGCAAAAGTAGTAGAACTGGATCATCCCACTCCTGTGACCAATCTTGCATGACACTGAGGTCAGGACTGCCTTTCTCATTAGCATACAGACACAGAAATAAATAATGAGGTAATTAATAAATGTGGAAATGAAATTTAAGACATTTCATTTATTTGTTTATTTACTTATACATTTATTTATGATGTTTTGTCCTCCATACAGAACAGACAACGGAACAAAACACCTTCCGATCTCTTACAACGGATGCTCTACGTCTCACCATCCACAAAACCCTTGTGCGCAATAGTACTCACAGAGTGTAACTCTTCCAGAGTAAACATATCCATTGAGCCCCTTGTGTTCTAACTTTAACTCAGAAGGTATTGCGGTACTATTTTGCGAGGGGAAGCCTTCAAAAGGTGTAACACCTGATCCTGCTTCAGTAGACATACAGTACCTGCAAAATCGACGGCATTGTCACACATCCGAGGTAGGCTTTGGCTGGTAGAAGTCTCTATAGTTGCTCTGGATAAGATTGTAAATTAAAGCACTCCGCTGCTGCTTACATCTGCGCATTACACACTCCTCCAAGGTCAATGCGTGTGTGGCATTAGTTTTGGTGCAAGCGAAAACAAACATATCTATTACTACTCTTGTTGATCCAACTCTGCCTTCGCTTTTACCTCAGCTAAACGAGAGAGATAAAAGCTAAGTTTTGTAAAGTTTGACTCTCTCTTGACTATCTTGCACATACACACCATTATAAAGCAACATTTAAATAACTGTAGCTATCAGAAAACTTTATTCAGCATAAAAGAAAAAAATACTTTTTGTGGTAACAGAGAATTAATAGAAATAAAAAGATATGCCAGTGTGGTATATAACTTTAATTTTAAAAACAACTCCACAAGGTAAAACTCTCAAAGAATTAACAGGATGGCATTATTTTGTTCTCCTTTTGGTCCTGGCATGCTCGACCTTCTGACTTCTGTCCTTAAAGAATGTCCTCACCGAATGAGTAAAATACTGTGTTCACCAAGCAATTTGGGGATTTGTTTTAAAGAGACCGTAGTCTTCTTTCCTGAAAAAGGCCACTTCTGTTTCATTTGCTGAAATGACAAATGGAAGAAATACAACCTTAATTTTATAAAATTGAATTAAACTATACAATCTTCTCAATGAAAATAGCAAAATCTTACCAACATCAGCAGCTCTAAGGGTTTGGCCATCTTGTAGAATGAGATTGTCATCGTCATCTAAACTCATCACCAGTTCATTAGTCTGCCAAAAGAAAACAACATTTTATTTCCACTTAAATGGCAACTTTGGAATTCTCTAACTGTAGACATTTGGCTTGCCCAATCACAACACTTGTGACTTCCATCAACATTATGTATGAACTCGGGATACATGTATAATATAGATGGCTGATGTACTATTGGCTGGTAAGTAAGAAACGGATATAATTTGCATTAATCTTTGGTTTAAGATATAAACATTTTTTGCAGAGACACTCACTAAAGGGATTTGCAGAAACTTTTCTTTACGCAGGGCTCCAGACTAACTTTTTCATTTAGGTGAACCAGTGCATAATTTAGGTGCACCCAAAAATGTGCCTTTTGATATTATTATGACCATTTTAAACAACTGATATAATGATATAAAGCATTATAATGCAAGTTCAACCTGTAAAAGAGCAATGAACTTGAAAAAGAATATTCAGTCTGACATTTGAATAACAAATAAAAATTCCAAATTAAATAAAACATTAATAAAACGAGCACCTGCACGTTGAAGCCTGTTGCGGTCGGGGGAGAGAGCGGTCGATGACCAAGCGCACGTCTCCGCGTTGGATGCGTTTTCCTCTCTCTGGCAAGGATAAAAGCTTCACTTCCTGTAGCCACCAGGGGGCGCTGTGATTTAAAGTCATGATTTCTGTGTAGATGTCATCAGGCCGGGACTCTAGTCTTACATGTCTAGTTTGGACTCAATTGGACAATATATGTCCGAGATACAGAATCACGTGTTTTGATGGCGTTTAATCAAACTTCGACGCCACGGTCACACGGCCTTAAAACCATATGAATATCTTCGGGGGGGGGGCTGTTGATACACACATGTAGTTTGAGTGAGATAGAACCATGAACACGGAAGTTACAGCAATTTCGTGTTTCACGGCGAGTTGATGAACTTTGACGCCACGCCACGGTCACACGGTGTGACGAAAAATCAATCCCTAAATCATTTTTTATCTACATCTCGTTGTGATGACACTCATCTGAATTTGGAGTTCACCTGATAAAAGCCCTGGGACAAGTACATCAAAGTAAAAATGGTGAATATGGTCAAAATGGCCACTAAATTAAAAATGGCGTACTTCCTGTTTGGTCTAACACATCGATCCAAGAGACTTATTTGTTTGTAATGAAAAGACACATGCCATACTCAATTTTTGTACAAGTCGGCCAATCGTAGTGCCGGGGCTGCCCTTTAGGGGGCGCTAGTCAGTTTTCTTGCCACGCCCATTCCTTAAAACCATATGAATATCTTCAGGGGGGGGATGTTAACACACATATGTAGTTTGAGTGAGATGGACCCATGAACACTGAAGTTACAGCAATTTCGTGTTTCGCGGCGAGTTGATGAACTTTGACGCCACGCCACGGTCAGACGGTGTGACGATGGACAAATCCCTAAATCAATTATTATCTCCATCTTGTTGTGATGACACTCATCTGAATTTGAAGTTGATCTGATGAAAGCCCTGGGACAAGTATGTCAAAGTAAAAATAGTGAATATGGTCAAAATGGCCACTAAATAGAAAATGGCGGGCTTCCTGTTGCGTTTTTCATAATGCTCTAAGAGGCTTTTTTTCATCATTCGTCACGATACACCTCTCGCCCGATTTTGGTGAAAATCGGTTATGTGGAAACCTAGCGGCTGGGTTCCAGGGGGCGCTGTTGAGCCATTTTGCCACGCCCATTTCCAAAACTCCAGAATACTGTCATTTTCACCAAGTTCTAATATACTGCAAAGTTTAGCAACTTTTTGAGCATGGGAAAGCCCTCAAAAAGCAAATTTAGGATAGTGACAATAATAATAATAACTAGGGCTACGTTGTAGCACTAACGGGCCCGAGCACACGCGCGTTTCAAGTCTGTCGCGGTCGGGGAAAAGACAGCGTTCAATGACCAAGCTCTCGTCTCCGCGTTGCATGGGTTTTTTTGCACTGCGGCTAGGATAAACGCTTCACTTCCTGTAGCCAGCAGGTGGCACTGTGATTTTAAGTCATGGTGTCTTTGTAGATGTCATCAGGTCGCGACTCTTGTCTTACATGCTTAGTTTGGACTTGATTGAACCAAATATGCCTGAGATACAGAAGCTCGTGTTTCGCTGGCGTGTAATCAAACTTTGACGCCAGGCTACGGTCACAAGGAAGGACGAAATGTTAAAATTCCAATAACTTTAGATCTCCATCTTGTTTCGAAGACACTCATCTTAATTTTAAGTAGATCTGATGAAAGCCCTACGACAAGTATGTCAAAGTAAATATGCTGAATATGGCCAAAATGGCCACCAAATCCAAAATGGCGGGCTTCCTGTTTACTCTAGCATATCTATCCAAGAGACTTATTTCTTTGTCATGAAAAGACACATGTCCCCGTCGATTTTCGTAGCTGTAGGCCAATCATAGTGCCGGGGCTGCCCTTTAGGGGGCGCTAGTCAGTTATTTTGCCACGCCCATTCCTTAAACCCATCTGACAGCTTTCAGGGGGGTGCTGTTGACACACACATGTAGTTTGAGGGAGATTGAACCTTGAACACGTTGATGAACTTTGATGCCACGCCATTAATATGGCGTTTGACGAAAAGTCACAGTAATCTTATATCTTCATTATCAATCCCTTGAGACCCATTCGCCACAGTTTGACATGGTTGCGCAAAGTGGATGAGGAGAAATACTTCCAAGTGTAAGACGTACAAAAAACAAGACATTTCCTGCTGCCACCAGGGGGCGCTGTGCTTTTAAGTCACGATTTCTGTGTTTATGTCTTTGGGTCGCGACTCTTGTCTTATGTGTCTAGTTTGGACTCGATTGGACCAAATATGTCCGAGATACAGACGACCGTGTTTTGATGGCGTTTAATCAAACTTTGACGCCAGGCCACGGTCACACGCTCTGGTGAAAAGTTGATCTTTTGATAACTTCAGATCTCCATCTTGTTGTGATGACACTCGTCTAAATTTTAAGTTGATCCGATGAAAGCTCTACGACAAGTACATCAAAGTAAAAATGTGGAATATGGCAAAAATTGCCACTAAATCCAAAATAGCGGACTTCCTGTTGCGTTTTTCATAATGCTCCAAGAGGCTTTCTTGTGCGTCTCGTCATGATACACAATTGTCTTTATTTTCGTGAGGATCGGTTAAAGCTAACTGAGGGGGCTTTCCGTAGGTGGCGCTGTTGAGCTATTTTGCCACGCCCATTTCAAATTACTCCAGAATACGTCAATTTCCACCACTCTCTAATTTACTGCAAACTTTAGAAAGTTTTTGAGCATGGGAAAGCTCTCAAAAAGCCCTTTCACTACGCTCAGAATAATCCTTTCAATTTCAATAGGGCCTCCCACCGGAGGTGCTCGGGCCCTAATAATAATAATAATAATCTTTTCAATTTCAATAGGGCCTCCCACCGGAGGTGCTCGGGCCCTAATAATCATTTCAATTTCAATAGGGCCTCCCACCGGAGGTGCTCGGGCCCTAATAATAATCATTTCAATTTCAATAGGGCCTCCCACCGGAGGTGCTCGGGCCCTAATAATAATAATAATAATCTTATCAATTTCAATAGGGCCTCCCACCGGAGGTGCTCGGGCCCTAACTAGGGCTACGTTGTAGCACTAACGGGCCCGAGCACACGCGCGTTCCAAGTCTGTCGCGGTCGGGGAAGAGAGAACGTTGGATGAGCAAGCGCTCGTCTCCGCGTTGCATGCGTTCGGCACTGCGGCAAGGATAAACGCTTCACTTCCTGTAGCCACCAGGGGGCTCTGTGATTTTAAGTCACGATTTCTGTGTAGATGTCTTCAGGTCGGGAATCTTGTGTTATGTGTCTAGTTTGGATTTGATCAGACCAAATATGTCTGAGATACAGAAACACATGTGTTGATGGCGTTTCATCAAACTTTGACGCCACGCCATGGTCAGAGGCTCTGACGAAAAAATAAAATTTTGATAACTTTGAATCTCCATCTTGTTGTGATTAGACTCATATAAATTTTAAGTTGATCTGAGGAAAGGTCTACGACAAGTATATCAAAGTAAATATGCAGAATATGGCCAAAATGGCCACCAAATCCAAAATGGCGGGCTTCCTGTTTACTCTAGCATATCTATCCAAGAGACTTATTTCTTTGTCATGAAAAGACACATGTCCCCGTCGATTTTCGTAGCTGTAGGCCAATCGTAGTGCCGGGGCTACCCTTTAGGGGGCGCTAGACAGTTATATTGCCACGCCCATTCCTTAAACCCGTCTGACAGCTTTCAGGGGGGGGCTGTTGACACACACATGTAGTTTGAGGGAGATTGAACCTTGAACACCGAAGTTATAGCAATTTCGTGTGTCATGGCGAATTGATGAACTTTGATGCCACGCCATTAATATGGCGTTTGACGAAAAGTCACAGTAATCTTATATCTTCATTATCAGTGTCTTGAGACCCATTTGACATAGTTTCACATGGTTGTGCAAAGGGGATGAGGAGAAATACTTCCAAGTGTGAGACGTACCAAAAACAAGACATTTCCTGCTGCCACCAGGGGGCGCTGTTATTTTAAGTCACGATTTCTGTGTTGTTTTCTTCGGGTCGCGACTCTTGTCTTATGTGTCTAGTTTGGACTTGATTGGATCAAATATGTCCGAGATACAGACGCCCGTGTTTTGATGGCGTTTAATCAAACTTTGACGCCACGCCACGGTCACAGGCTCTGACGAAAAGTTGATTTTTTTGATAACTTTAGTACTCCATATTGTTGTGACGACACTCGTCTAAATTTTAAGTTGATCCGATGAAAGCTGTACGACAAGTACATCAAAGTAAAAACGTGGAATATCGCCAAAATGGCGACTAAATCCAAAATGACGGACTTCCTGTTCCTTATTTCATAACGCACTGAGAGACTTTTTTGTGCGTCTGGTCACGATACACAACTGGGTATTTTTTTTGTGAGGATCGGTGAATGCTAAATGAGGGGCTTATCCGTAGGTGGCGCTATTGAGCTATTTTGCCACGCCTATTTCCAAATCCTACAGAATATGACCATTTTCACACATTTCTAACTTACTGCAAAGTTTAGAAACTATTTGAGCATGGGAAAGCCCTCAAGAAGCCAATTTAACTTGGCGGAGAATAATAATAATAACTAGGGCTACGTTGTAGCACTAACGGGCCCGAGCACACGCGCGTTTCAAGTCTGTTGCGGTCGGGGAAGAGACAGCGTTCAATGACCAAGCGGCCGTCTCCGCGTTGCATGGGTTTTTTGCACTGCGGCAAGGATAAACGCTTCACTTCCTGTAGCCAGCAGGTGGCGCTGTGATTTTAAGTCATGGTGTCTCTGTAGATGTCATCAGGTCGTGACCCTTGTCTTACATGTCTAGTTTGGACCTGATTGAACCAAATATGCCTGAGATACAGAGGCTCGTGTTTCGATGGCGTGTAATCAAACTTTGACGCCTGGCCACGGTTACACGCTGTAACCTATAGTTGATGTTTTGATAACTTTAGTACTTCATCTTCTTGTGAAGACACTCATCTAAATTTTAAGTTGATCTGATGAAAGCTGTACGACAAGTATATTAAAGTAAATATGCAGAATATGGCCAAAATGGCCACCAAATCCAAAATGGCCGGCTTCCTGTTTACTCTAGCATATCTATCCAAGAGACTTATTTCTTTGTCATGAAAAGACACATGTCCCCGTCGATTTTCGTAGATGTAGGCCAATCGTAGTGCCGGGGCTGCCCTTTAGGGGGCGCTAGTCAGTTATATTGCCACGCCCATTCCTTAAACCCATCTGACAGCTTTCAGGGGGGGGCTGTTGACACACACATGTAGTTTGAGGGAGATTGAACCTTGAACACCGAAGTTACAGCAATTTCGTGTGTCATGGCGAGTTGGTGAACTTTGATGCCACGCCATTAATATGGCGTTTGACGAAAAGTCACAGTTATCTAATATCTTAATTATCAATGCCTTGAGACCCATTCGCCACAGTTTGACATGGTTGCGCAAAGTGGATGAGGAGAAATACTTCCAAGTATAAGACATACAAAAAACAAGACATTTCCTGTTGCCACCAGGGGGCGCTGTGATTTTAAGTCACGATTTCTGTGTTGTTGTCTTCGGGTCGTGATTCTTGTGTTATGTGTCTAGTTTGGACTTGATTGGACCAAATATGTCCGAGATACAGACGCCCGTGTTTTGATGGCGTTTCATCAAACTTTGACGCCATGCCACGGTCACAGGCTCTGACGAAAAGTTGATTTTTTTGATAACTTTAGTAGTCCATATTGTTTTGATGAGACTCGTCTAAATTTTATGTTGATCCGATGAAAGCTCTACGACAAGTACATCAAAGTAAAAACGTGGAATATCGCCAAAATGGCGACTAAATCCAAAATGGCGGACTTCCTGTTGCTTTTTTCATAACGCACTGAGAGACTTTTTTGTGCGTCTGGTCACGATACACAACTGGGTATTTTTTTTGTGAGGATCGGTGAATGCTAAATGAGGGGCTTATCCGTAGGTGGCGCTATTGAGCTATTTTGCCACGCCTATTTCCAAATCCTACAGAATATGACCATTTTCACACATTTCTAACTTACTGCAAAGTTTAGAAACTTTTTGAGCATGGGAAAGCCCTCAAAAAGCCAATTTAACTTGGGGAAGAAAAAAAATAATAACTAGGGCTACGTTGTAGCACTAACGGGCCCGAGCACACGCGCGTTTCAAGTCTGTCGCGGTCGGGGAAGACACAGCGTTCAATGACCAAGCGCTCGTCTCCGCGTTGCATGCGTTTTTTGAACTGTGGCAAGGATAAACGCTTCACTTCCTGTAGCCAGCAGGTGGTGCTGTGATTTTAAGTCATGGTGTCTCTGTAGATGTCATCAGGTCGTGACTCTTGTCTTACATGTGTAGTTTGGACCTGATTGAACCAAATATGCCTGAGATACAGAAGCTTGTGTTTCGATGGCGTGTAATCAAAGTCTGTCGCCAGGCCACGGTCACACACTGTAACGTACATGTTAAATATACTATTTTTACCCTCAATCATGAACTAAAGTTATCTATCAACATTAATTGTCAAACATCTGTAAGTGTAGCTGAGTTTCCAACACATTAAAACTGTTTGAAAGAACTCCTATGACCTGTGAAAGAAAATGTGGTCCTTGGTCAATTCATGGTCTTATACTGCCATCTACTGTCTAAACATTGCCAGGTCAGCTTATTTGACTCAAATATGAGTCAATGTGTTTCCTTCAGACTTTGTTGAAAGCCACGATCACACGGTGTGATAAAAAAATTATCTTTTGATAACTTTACACTTTCAGATTGTTGTGATGGCACTCATTTAAATTTTAAGTTGATCTGATGAAAGGCCTACGACAAGTACATCAAAGTAAAAACGTGAAATATGGCCAAAATGGCCACTAAATCCAAAATGGCGGACTTCCTGTTGAGTTTTGCATAACGCACTGATATACTTTTTTGTGCGTCTGGTCACGATACACAACTGGGTTTTTTTTTCGTGAGGATCGGTGAATGCTAAATGAGGGGCTTTTCTGTAGGTGGCGCTGTTGAGCTATTTTGCCACGCCCATTTCCAAATCCTCAAGAATACGTAAATTTTCACCGCCTCCTAATTTACTGCAAAGTTTAAAACATTTTTGAACACGTTAAAGCCCTCAAAAAGCCAATCACTTTGTATGAAGAAAAATAATAATAAAAACTAGGGCTACGTTGTAGCACTAACGGGCCCGAGCACACGCGCGTTTCAAGTCTGTTGCGGTCGGGGAAGAGACAGCGTTCAATGACCAAGCGGCCGTCTCCGCGTTGCATGGGTTTTTTGCACTGCGGCAAGGATAAACGCTTCACTTCCTGTAGCCAGCAGGTGGCGCTGTGATTTTAAGTCATGGTGTCTCTGTAGATGTCATCAGGTCGTGACCCTTGTCTTACATGTCTAGTTTGGTCTTGATTGAACCAAATATGCCTGAGATACAGAAGCTCGTGTTTCGATGGCGTGTAATCAAACTTTGACGCCTGGCCACGGTTACACGCTGTAACCTATAGTTGATGTTTTGATAATTTGGATTCCCATCTTGTTGTGATTAGACTCATGTAAATTTTAAGTTGATCTGAGGAAAGCTCTACGAGAAGTATATCAAAGTAAATATGCAGAATATGGCCAAAATGGCCACCAAATCCAAAATGGCCGGCTTCCTGTTTACTCTAGCATATCTATCCAAGAGACTTATTTCTTTGTCGTGAAAAGACACATGTCCCCGTCGATTTTCGTAGCTGTAGGCCAATCGTAGTGCCGGGGCTACCCTTTAGGGGGCGCTAGTCAGTTATATTGCCACGCCCATTCCTTAAACCCGTCTGACAGCTTTCAGGGGGGGGCTGTTGACACACACATGTAGTTTGAGGGAGATTGAACCTTGAACACCGAAGTTATAGCAATTTCGTGTGTCATGGCGAATTGATGAACTTTGATGCCACGCCATTAATATGGCGTTTGACGAAAAGTCACAGTAATCTTATATCTTCATGATCAATGTCTTGAGACCCATTTGACATAGTTTCACATGGTTGTGCAAAGGGGATGAGGAGAGATACTTCCAAGTGTGAGACGTACCAAAAACAAGACATTTCCTGCTGCCACCAGGGGGCGCTGTGATTTTAAGTCACGATTTCTGTGTTGTTGTCTTCAGTTCGCGACTCTTGTCTTATGTGTGTAGTTTGGAGTTGATTAGACCAAACATGTCAGAGATACAGACGCCCGTGTTTTCATGGCGTTTAATCAAACTTTGACGCCATGCCACAGTCACACGCTCTGACGAAAAGTTGTTCTTTTGATAACTTTAGTACTCCATATTGTTGTGATGACACTCGTCTAAATTTTAAGTTGATCCGATGAAAGCCCTACGACAAGTACATCAAAGTAAATATGCTGAATATGGCCAAAATGGCCACCAAAACCAAGATGGCGGGCTTCCTGTTGCTTTTTTCATAATGCTCCTTGAGGCTTTTTTGTATGATTAGTCACGATACACCTTTCCCCCGATTTTGGTGAAGATCGGCCATGGGGAAACCTAGGGGCTGCGTTCCAGGTGGCGCTGTTGAGCCATTTTGCCACGCCCATTTCCAAATACTCCAGAATACGTAAATTTTCACCACTGTCTAATTTACTGCAACGTTTGGCAACTTTTTGAGCATGTTAAAGCCCTCAAAAAGCCAATTCATTTGGAATGTAATAATAATAGGAATAATCCTTTCAATTTCAATAGGGCCTCCCACCGGAGGTGCTCGGGCCCTAATAATAATAATAATCATTTCAATTTCAATAGGGCCTCCCACCGGAGGTGCTCGGGCCCTAACTAGGGCTACGTTGTAGCACTAACGGGCCCGAGCACACGCGCATTCCAAGTCTGTCACGGTCGGGGAAGACACAGCGTTCAATGACCAAGCTCTCATCTCCGTGTTGCATGCGTTTTTTGAACTGTGGCAAGGATAAACGCTTCACTTCCTGTAGCCAGCAGGTGGTGCTGTGATTTAAAGTCATGCTGTCTCTGCAGATGTCTTCAGGTCGCGACTCTTGTCTTACATGCCTAGTTTGGACTTGATTGAACCAAATATGCCTGAGATACATAAGCTCGTGTTTCGATGGCTTGTAATCAAACTCTGTCGCCAGGCCACGGTCACACACTGTAACGTACATGTTAAATATACTATTTTTACCCTCAATCATGTACTAAAGTTATCTATCAACATTAATTGTCAAACATATGTAAGTGTAGCTGAGTTTCCAACATATTAAAACTGTTTGAAAGAACTCCTATGACCTGTGAAAGATAATGTGGTCCTTGGTCAATTCATGGTCTTATACTGCCATCTTGTGTCTAAACATTGCCAGTCCAGCTTATTTGACTCAAATATGAGTCAATGTGTTTCCTTCAGACTTTGTTGAACGCCACGATCACACGGTGTGATAAAAAAATTATCTTTTGATAACTTTACATTTGCAGATTGTTGTGATGGCACTCATCTAAATTTGAAGTTGATCCGATGAAAGCCCTTCGACAAGTACATCAAAGTAAAAACGTGAAATATGGCCAAAATGGCGACTAAATCCAAAATGGCGGGCTTCCTGTTGCTTTTTTCATAATGCTCCTTGAGGCTTTTTTGTATGATTAGTCACGATACACCTTTTCCCCGATTTTGGTGAAGATCGGCCATGGGGAAACCTAGGGGCTGCGTTCCAGGTGGCGCTGTTGAGCCATTTTGCCACACCCATTTCCAAATACTCCAGAATACGTAAATTTTCACCACTGTCTAATTTACTGCAACGTTTGGCAACTTTTTGAGCATGTTAAAGCCCTCAAAAAGCCAATTCATTTGGAATGTAATAATAATAGGAATAATCCTTTCAATTTCAATAGGGCCTCCCACCGGAGGTGCTCGGGCCCTAATAATAATAATAATCTTTTCAATTTCAATAGGGCCTCCCACCGGAGGTGCTCGGGCCCTAACTAGGGCTACGTTGTAGCACTAACGGGCCCGAGCACACGCGCATTCCAAGTCTGTCACGGTCGGGGAAGACACAGCGTTCAATGACCAAGCTCTCATCTCCGTGTTGCATGCGTTTTTTGAACTGTGGCAAGGATAAACGCTTCACTTCCTGTAGCCAGCAGGTGGTGCTGTGATTTAAAGTCATGCTGTCTCTGCAGATGTCTTCAGGTCGCGACTCTTGTCTTACATGCCTAGTTTGGACTTGATTGAACCAAATATGCCTGAGATACATAAGCTCGTGTTTCGATGGCTTGTAATCAAACTCTGTCGCCAGGCCACGGTCACACACTGTAACGTACATGTTAAATATACTATTTTTACCCTCAATCATGTACTAAAGTTATCTATCAACATTAATTGTCAAACATATGTAAGTGTAGCTGAGTTTCCAACACATTAAAACTGTTTGAAAGAACTCCTATGACCTGTGAAAGATAATGTGGTCCTTGGTCAATTCATGGTCTTATACTGCCATCTTGTGTCTAAACATTGCCAGTCCATCTTATTTGACTCAAATATGAGTCAATGTGTTTCCTTCAGACTTTGTTGAACGCCACGATCACACGGTGTGATAAAAAAATTATCTTTTGATAACTTTACATTTGCAGATTGTTGTGATGGCACTCATCTAAATTTGAAGTTGATCCGATGAAAGCCCTTCGACAAGTACATCAAAGTAAAAACGTGAAATATGGCCAAAATGGCGACTAAATCCAAAATGGCGGGCTTCCTGTTGCTTTTTTCATAATGCTCCTTGAGGCTTTTTTGTATGATTAGTCACGATACACCTTTTCCCCGATTTTGGTGAAGATCGGCCATGGGGAAACCTAGGGGCTGCGTTCCAGGTGGCGCTGTTGAGCCATTTTGCCACACCCATTTCCAAATACTCCAGAATACGTAAATTTTCACCACTGTCTAATTTACTGCAACGTTTGGCAACTTTTTGAGCATGTTAAAGCCCTCAAAAAGCCAATTCATTTGGAATGTAATAATAATAGGAATAATCCTTTCAATTTCAATAGGGCCTCCCACCGGAGGTGCTCGGGCCCTAATAATAATAATAATCTTTTCAATTTCAATAGGGCCTCCCACCGGAGGTGCTCGGGCCCTAACTAGGGCTACGTTGTAGCACTAACGGGCCCGAGCACACGCGCATTCCAAGTCTGTCACGGTCGGGGAAGACACAGCGTTCAATGACCAAGCTCTCATCTCCGTGTTGCATGCGTTTTTTGAACTGTGGCAAGGATAAACGCTTCACTTCCTGTAGCCAGCAGGTGGTGCTGTGATTTAAAGTCATGCTGTCTCTGCAGATGTCTTCAGGTCGCGACTCTTGTCTTACATGCCTAGTTTGGACTTGATTGAACCAAATATGCCTGAGATACATAAGCTCGTGTTTCGATGGCTTGTAATCAAACTCTGTCGCCAGGCCACGGTCACACACTGTAACGTACATGTTAAATATACTATTTTTACCCTCAATCATGTACTAAAGTTATCTATCAACATTAATTGTCAAACATATGTAAGTGTAGCTGAGTTTCCAACACATTAAAACTGTTTGAAAGAACTCCTATGACCTGTGAAAGATAATGTGGTCCTTGGTCAATTCATGGTCTTATACTGCCATCTTGTGTCTAAACATTGCCAGTCCATCTTATTTGACTCAAATATGAGTCAATGTGTTTCCTTCAGACTTTGTTGAACGCCACGATCACACGGTGTGATAAAAAAATTATCTTTTGATAACTTTACATTTGCAGATTGTTGTGATGGCACTCATCTAAATTTGAAGTTGATCCGATGAAAGCCCTTCGACAAGTACATCAAAGTAAAAACGTGAAATATGGCCAAAATGGCGACTAAATCCAAAATGGCGGGCTTCCTGTTGCTTTTTTCATAATGCTCCTTGAGGCTTTTTTGTATGATTAGTCACGATACACCTTTTCCCCGATTTTGGTGAAGATCGGCCATGGGGAAACCTAGGGGCTGCGTTCCAGGTGGCGCTGTTGAGCCATTTTGCCACACCCATTTCCAAATACTCCAGAATACGTAAATTTTCACCACTGTCTAATTTACTGCAACGTTTGGCAACTTTTTGAGCATGTTAAAGCCCTCAAAAAGCCAATTCATTTGGAATGTAATAATAATAGGAATAATCCTTTCAATTTCAATAGGGCCTCCCACCGGAGGTGCTCGGGCCCTAATAATAATAATAATCTTTTCAATTTCAATAGGGCCTCCCACCGGAGGTGCTCGGGCCCTAATAATAATAATCTTATCAATTTCAATAGGGCCTCCCACCGGAGGTGCTCGGGCCCTAATAACTAGGGCTACGTTGTAGCACTAACGGGCCCGAGCACACGCGCGTTTCAAGTCTGTTGCGGTCGGGGAAGACACAGTGTTCAATGACCAAGCACTCGTCTCCGCGTTGCATGCGTTTTTTGAACTGTGGCAAGGATAAACGCTTCACTTCCTGTAGCATGCAGGTGGTGCTGTGATTTTAAGTCATGGTGTCTCTGTAGATGTCATCAGGTCGTGACTCTTGTCTTACATGCCTAGTTTGGACCTGATTGAACCAAATATGCCTGAGATACAGAAGCTCGTGTTTTGATGGCGTGTAATCAAAGTCTGTCGCCAGGCCACGGTCACACACTGTAACGTACATGTTAAATATTCTAATGTTACCCTCAATCATGAACTAAAGTTATCTATCAACATTAATTGTCAAACATCTGTAAGTGTAGCTGAGTTTCCAACACATTAAAACTGTGTGAATGAATTCCTATGAAAGAAAATGTGGTCCTTGGTCAACACACTGTAACGTACATGTTAAATATACTATTTTTACCCTCAATCATGTACTAAAGTTATCTATCAACATTAATTGTCAAACATATGTAAGTGTAGCTGAGTTTCCAACACATTAAAACTGTTTGAAAGAACTCCTATGACCAGTGAAAGAAAATGTGGTCCTTGGTCAATTCATGGTGTTATACTGCCATCTTGTGTCTAAACATTGCCAGTCCAGCTTATTTGACTCAAATATGAGTCAATGTGTTTCCTTCAGACTTTGTTGAACGCCACGATCACACGGTGTGATAAAAAAATTATCTTTTGATAACTTTACATTTGCAGATTGTTGTGATGGCACTCATCTAAATTTGAAGTTGATCCGATGAAAGCCCTTCGACAAGTACATCAAAGTAAAAACGTGAAATATGGCCAAAATGGCGACTAAATCCAAAATGGCGGGCTTCCTGTTGCTTTTTTCATAATGCTCCTTGAGGCTTTTTTGTATGATTAGTCACGATACACCTTTTCCCCGATTTTGGTGAAGATCGGCCATGGGGAAACCTAGGGGCTGCGTTCCAGGTGGCGCTGTTGAGCCATTTTGCCACGCCCATTTCCAAATACTCCAGAATACGTAATTTTCCACCACATTCTAATTTACTGAAAAGTTTAGCAACTTTTTGAGCATGGGAAAGCCCTCAAAAAGCCAATTCATTTGGATGAATAATAATAATAACTAGGGCTACGTTGTAGCACTAACGGGCCCGAGCACACGCGCGTTCCAAGTCTGTTGCGGTCGGGGAAGAGACAGCGTTCAATGACCAAGCACTCGTCTCCGCGTTGCATGGGTTTTTTTGCACTGCGGCAAGGATAAACGCTTCACTTCCTGTAGCCAGCAGGTGGCGCTGTGATTTTAAGTCATGGTGTCTTCGCAGATGTCTTCAGGTCGTGACCCTTGTCTTACATGCCTTGTTTGGACTTGATTGAACCAAATATGCCTGAGATACAGAAGCTCGTGTTTGGATGGCGTGTAATCAAACTTTGACGCCAGGCCACGGTCACAAGGAAAGACGAAATGTTACAATTCAAATAACTTTAGATCTCCATCTTGTTGTGAAGACACTCATCTAAATTTTAGGTTGATCTGATGAAAGCCCTCCGACAAGTATGTCAAAGTAAATATGCAGAATTTAGCCAAAATGGCCACCAAATCCAAAATGGCCGGCTTCCTGTTTACTCAAGCATATCTATCCAAGAGACTTATTTCTTTGTCATGAAAAGACACATGTCCCCGTCGATTTTCGTAGCTGTAGGCCAATCGTAGTGCCGGGGCTACCCTTTAGGGGGCGCTAGTCAGTTATATTGCCACGCCCATTCCTTAAACCCGTCTGACAGCTTTCAGGGGGGGGCTGTTGACACACACATGTAGTTTGAGGGAGATTGAACCTTGAACACCGAAGTTATAGCAATTTCGTGTGTCATGGTGAATTGATGAACTTTGATGCCACGCCATTAATATGGCGTTTGACGAAAAGTCACAGAAATCTTATCTTCATTATCAATGTCTTGAGACCCATTTGACATAGTTTCACATGGTTGTGCAAAGGGGATGAGGAGAAATACTTCCAAGTGTGAGACGTACCAAAAACAAGACATTTCCTGCTGCCACCAGGGGGCGCTGTGATTTTAAGTCACTATTTCTGTGTTGTTGTCTTCGGGTCGTGACTCTTGTCTTATGTGTCTAGTTTGGACTCAATTGGACCAAATATGTCCAAGATACAGACGCCCGTGTTTTGATGGCGTTTAATCAAACTTTGACGCAACACCACGGTCACAGGCTCTGACGAAAAGTTGATTTTTTTGATAACTTTAGATCTCCATATTGTTTTGATGACACTCGTCTAAATTTTAAGTTGATCCGATGAAAGCTCTATGACAAGTATATCAAAGTAAAAACGTTGAATATCGCCAAAATGGCCACTAAATCCAAAATGGCGGACTTCCTGTTGCTTTTTTCATAATGCACTGAGAGGCTTTTTTGTGCGTGTGGTCACGATACACAACTGGGTATTTTTTTTGTGAGGATCGGTGGATGCTAAATGAGGGGCTTATCCGTAGGTGGCGCTGTTGAGCTATTTTGCCACGCCTATTTCCAAATCCTACAGAATATGGCCATTTTCACACATTTCTAACTTCCTGCAAAGTTTAACAACTTTTTGAGCATGGGAAAGCCCTCAAAAAGCCAATTCATTTGTTCCTTTCAATTTCAATAGGGCCTCCCACCGGAGGTGCTCGGGCCCTAATAATAATAATCATTTCAATTTCAATAGGGCCTCCCACCGGAGGTGCTCGGGCCCTAATAATAATAATCATTTCAATTTCAATAGGGCCTCCCACCGGAGGTGCTCGGGCCCTAATAATCATTTCAATTTCAATAGGGCCTCCCACCGGAGGTGCTCGGGCCCTAATAAGAATCATTTCAATTTCAATAGGGCCTCCCACCGGAGGTGCTCGGGCCCTAATAATAATAATAATAATAATCTTTTCAATTTCAATAGGGCCTCCCACCGGAGGTGCTCGGGCCCTAATAAGAAAAATGCCTTCAATTTCAATAGGGCCTCACACCGGAGGTGCTCGGGCCCTAATAATAATAATAATCTTTTCAATTTCAATAGGGCCTCCCACCGGAGGTGCTCGGGCCCTAATAATCCTTACAATTTCAATAGGGCCTCTCACCATTCGGTGCTCGGGCCCTAATAAACCACATACATAAAGCAGTAAATGAAATGGACTCTCTGGCTCTGTTAACAAAAATGCTCAAAAATAAATATACAACATTTGGCACAGGATACATGTTCCCAGCTCAGTAAACAGGATGGTTATGATTCAGATGAGCATTTAACTTTGTATTGTATTAGGTTAGTATTCCAGCCTTTTTACCTTAAATTGTATGCGTGCCTGCCTGCCCGTCTCTGTCAGGTTGTGTATGAAGAGCGACAATGACAATTTTGTTATTAAACGATGGTGTTGCATTATGAATCTGGATCGTTCCAGTCACTTAAACCCTGATGTCCCAGCTGTGCGCTTCTTGTGTTGCATGTAGCAGAGTGTGCACAACAAAGTGTTCGACTTTTTTTTCAAATGTGTGTCTCACACTCTGCAGTGAATCAAACAATCACAAGTATATGTCAGTACTGTACAGATCCTGATTGCTTGTGATGAGTGTTGATGTTTATGATTTAAGTGTAAAGTCAGCACAGGCCAGCAGGAGTGTGGATTGAGAACACTCAGACAGAGATTCTTACACGGTACAAACAAACTGCGGATTCGGCTCTGATCCGTGTCTAAACTCTGCAGAGATGAGAAGAGGAAGCTACATGAATCAATGAAATACAGACACAAACTAGCTTAATGTTTTGTGCAAGGTCAGATCAAAGACATTTTTTAGTCATAGATTTTAAACGGTCGTACTCTGGAGCCCTGTATGACTGTGTTGGACAATTACTGAAAACTAGTAATTATCTTCCAACACTGTCAAAACCTCACGTCATCCTCCCCTTCCAAACATGGAAGAGAACCTTTGGCAGTCTTCAGTTTTCATACAAACTCAAAGGGTGATTAGTTTGTCCAGTCTGGGCTTCTACAAGAAACATGGCAGCCTCCATAGAGAGGACCCGCCCTGATGCAAAACTTGAAGGATTGTATCTTAACCGGTCTGTGTTTGAAAGCAGATCAAGAGAAAAATTTGACCTTAAACGCTCACATGTGGCTTCTGTTTATTATCAACTTCTTCTCCTTGGTTACCTCCCTAAACAGCATGCTGCGTGTGAAGTCTAGTTGGACTTCTGCGCATGTGAGTCAAATCACTGTCATCACCAGTTCCCATTTGAGTCTGATCCTGGCCACATTTCAAAGATAATGTGAACAGCTACATAAAATAATTGGATCAAGAAAAAAATCTGAATTGAGAACCAAGGCTTGCAGTGTTAACTTAGCAGCCCTTATTGAGGTCCAATGGAGTGATGGATAGATACCTTTGCTCCATGTGCTTGGTGGATTATCTTCATCGTGTCTGAAAATACATTAAAAGATAATCAAATGAAAAGCATGATTTTGCACAATGCAATAAAGTAAAAATATAATATTATAGCTATATCAGATTTAGAGGATAAAAAACAATCATCTCTGGTACACAACGTGTCCCTTTATTTATTTGCCTCTCTGATCACTCCAATACCTTTTGGTTGCTAGTTAATGTAAATCAAGGAAACAATTTATTAATTCAAGTTTTATTATTTCTTGTGATATGCAACTGTTTGTTTGTTTTTTAATTTGATTGCTACAACATCTACCTCTCAGAATAACAAGGACAGCCTGAACCTGACAGGCCCCCCTGATTTTCAGTTCATCTCATTCACTCTAAGCAGACCTCACAATATGTTGCTTCGACAAACGGTCTTAAAAACTGCATAACAAGTTCAGAGAAAATATGGAATATTATGAGATAAAGTCACATACCATAGGCATAGCTCCGGAAAGGCGGAGGAATTCCTGGTCTTGTCACAATATCTGGAAGAGGTTTGGGATGTAATATTACATAAATATTGTATGTTATGATACGATGCATCCTGCTCCATTTAACTCACCGTCTCTGACCAGCTGTATGAAGTCATGCACCGTTTGGTCCAAGATGACCCCGTGAAAAACTACTGGTTTGAAGTTTCTGTGCTCGAATGACCTGACCAGACGAACTGTGACCACGGCTTTATTTGCCATGTCCTGCTGCATAACACGACGAGACCGTGCGTTTACTGCAATTTTAAACAGTTACGTGCAAGGAATTGTTTCGCATGTGTTTTAAGGCTGATTTCCGGTTATGTCATAAGGCCAGACTAGTCGAGAATGTTCAGAAATGAAGACTCAAATAGTCGATAACCGAGCGCTCTTTGGATTGTATCTGCAGAGTCCGAGCATAGATCCGAGAGTCCCTGACCCGTTTTAGATCTACGCATGCGCGAGCCACTTCTTTAGACATACGCATGCGCGAGTTCCAGTCCCACTCAAGGAAGGAAATTGAGCATCTAGCATTTGTATTAACCTATATAATTAACATAATCTAGGCTGAAAATTAAAACACTAGTAGTGTGTGTGTGTGTGTGTGTGTGTGTGAGAGAGCATAGTAGTGTGTATGAGAGCCTGTGATGGTACATGTGTAATGGGGTTAATTCGGAGTACAGCTGTGTGTCTGAGTGTATGCGTCTGCGTGAGACGGTATCACATGCACGCTGTAATCGCCGCCAGTCAGCGTGTACACAGAAACTAGTGGGAATGATACTTGTGGTAATGCACCGGAACATTTATCCAGAGTCTATACTATGTGACATTGAGTGTATTTGTCTCTTTTCCTGCTATAGTACTTGTGGTCAAGACAATAAGGATGGCGTGGGTCTCTGCGTTATTGTAATGAATTGAAGGTATGGCATAAATGGTAAATGGATTTATATAATGGATTTGTATTTATATAGCGCTTTTCTAGTCTGATGAAGACCACTCAAAGTGCTTTACAGTACAGTTTCACATTCACCCATTCACACACACATTCATACAGTGCATCTACTTGCAGCACTTTGTTATTCTTTGGGGGGCTGTTTAGGGTTCAGCATCTTGCCCAAGGACACTTATGCATGCAGATGGTTCAGACTGGGGGTCGAACCCCCGACCTTCAGGTTGGAGGACGACCACTCCACACCTCAGCCACAGCCGCCCACATAATGATTTGTTTTGTTTGTTAATGTTTTTAAACATTTTGATAACCTTTTTTAATAATTGTTTGACCTTAATACGACAGGTCTGTTTCATAGGGCTGCCTTCAGCCCGGATATTTATGGACACTTTTTTTCCCAAATTGAGATTTCATTTAGATTATTTGGCCTTGTTTAGAATAAGTTTTCTTTCTGATTAGTTTGTTTGATTTCTGGATTCTTTGTTTTATTTTATTTTGTTCTATGGGCAATGTGCAATGTGGTTGACGGGTACTCGCATAGAGCCGTTGTTCAGCCTGCTACATGATATCGTTCTCACGATATTGTTGACTTTCAGGAAGCATACCTTGAGCTCTATGAGACATAAATTGGGGGTGTTAAGATTTTACCTGTTCGCAGAGTATCTGACCAATGGAGATGTTCCCAGCTGCAGTCACATTTGGTGAACATGCTGTCTCACCTGATTTGCTGTTCGACTCCCTGATATTTTATCTGAGTCAGTGTGATCTCTTTTCCACTGCTTTGCAAGAGGCTCTAGTTCAATGAGGAGAGACTTGATTTTTAATTTACAATATTTATTTTGCAAACACACAAGATATGAATGTTTACAGTCTGTGGCTTTTAGACCCCTGTGAGATGTCATCAGGGTTAGAAGGGGGTGGAGCAAAGCATCAAACAGGAATACCCCCCCGGGGTCTAGACACTGGTGGTGGTTCATCAGTCAAACAATAGTTTTGGATGGCCCATATTTGTGAGAATTGTCCTATTGGACTTCGCCATTTGTGACATCCTCTGCCCTTAATTGGATTGGACATTTAGAAACACCCACAATCAGCTGATCACTTTGCAGTTTAAGTGCTCCGTAGATCAGCTGATCGTCTGCAGCTTAAGTCTTCCTCACTGAACTTGCGCTGAGCCTCATTTGGTGATGATGAAGATGAGTTCCTTGATCTTATGGATCGCATGGGAGTAAGGACAGTACCAACACAAGAAATCTTGAATGCTACACTTCTCCAAGTGGCCCACAAGCAAATAATCCATTAACTGAAATATGCACTGCATAACACTGCAGCAGTCGCAGCACCAACTGTCAGGAAGTTCTTCACCAGTGTGCTGGAAATCCAGAAGATGTATGATGATCTTAAACCATCAACACCAAAGGTGGTAAAGCTGACCACGGCCTCTCCAGCTAATCCAGCAGAGAATCAAAGTTTGCGGTTTTTACATCAGTACATAAGGGGATTGGATAATGTTAAAATTTGTGACTGGGTCTAATGTCATCATCGTTAAGGAAATTTAATCTCATTCACCTGGTCGGAAGGGCTGGCAAGGCGGCCAATTGCACATACTTGTGGCCTAACTTTGGAGCTGCCGTCCACTTAGAACAGCTATCCTGAGCTTCAAGCTGAAATAGAGACTATACTGTCCACCAACTTCTATACAATGGACATTGCATAGGAATGCCTCTGTCACTCACTCACATGTACACACTTTTCCCTTTCTTGTTTAATTTTTGTCTGGTTGTAGCCTTATCAGAGCCCACTGTCAAGATCAATACAATGTGATTGTGAGACAGAGATAATATGGGGAAGATTTGGTCATTAGCTCATGTTGTGTTAATGTGTCCAATATCTTACACTGAAGTGGAGTCAAATAATTTTGGAAGTGTTGTTAATGCAAATGTTGATTTCCTTCAAATGTCTTGAATTAATTAAAAAAGCTTTTCATTTATTTTACTGTGATATTGCTGACACTTTACATAGTAGCTGTTGAACACTGTGATTCTGAAACATCTCTTTCAAATTAATTTGAGTTAACGTTGTCTGTTATCAGTTGGAGTATAATCTTTTTGGACATGGTTCTCACACAGTTGCATTTTTTACTGATAAATTATAATTGAATTGCAGACTATAGCTCATTTCAGCTGTTATTACTGGTAGTGTTTGTGAATCTGTTCTAATATACATTAGAGAGTACCTCAAAGGCGTCCTACTTTTTATTAATAAAAAGCACTGGTTGCTCTTGTTTTGTACATTTGTGTTAAAACTTAGTGTGTGTTTACTGCAGATAAGTTTAACTACCCATTGCCACAAATGGTAATTTACTATTTACTGTAATCATGTGTTTGTTCTAAAACTGGGCGATACTGTCTAACAGAGCAGAATTGCTCACTTTAGATAACTGCATTGGATAAAATCTTGAAAAACTTATATTATCCATCTAATTCACTACAGAGAATCTTTAAAGTAGACATTTCCCTGTTAGTTATTGTTGTGATCAGATTCTACTGCATGTTATATCCACTAGGTGGCAGCGTTTGTTAAATATGAGTAATTAAAGAAGCAGAAAAGATTAGAGTAAGAAGACATTTAGATGCACATATATGTGACATATATGTTGCTTAGTGCAGGCGTTCCCAAACTTTTCCAGTTGCAAACCTTTCTCTGCAATATAATGGCAAATATCTAAATTAATCAAACAAACAACTTCTTAATATATTTTCCCTTTTTTTTTTAATAACCCACAATTTATCTTATCTTATATCTGTACAAACATTCCTTGTCATTTCTCTACAGTAATATTAACCGTAAACATATATATAAATATTCTAGTTTTTCTATTTGTTATTTATTCATTACATTCAGTGTCTCTCTTCCGTTATAAACCATGCTCGTCATTTAAGTATGTTTGTCTCTGTGTGTATACCTGGTCCCTCACTAGTGGGACGAGCGGACTTGTTGGCTCCTACACAATTAATATATCCAAGGTTTTATGGCTGTCAGTGCCAGACGGATGTCATTCTCCACTTGCAGACATGCTCTGTGCTTTGTTTTCAATACCTTCAATGTGGAAAGGCCAGACTCGCAGAGGTATGTGGTGGCAAATGGAAGAAGAGATTTCATACCTCCTGAGTTTTAGATGCCAAGGTGGTATTCCGTGGTTGTGGCAGTTTTGCAGCTGAGTCAGCTTCAGTCTGGTTGTCGTTTTAAAAGTGTGTCAATGTTTGCTTAATTGGACCAACTTTCTGATGCAGCAGCTGCTCGATTGGCTTGAGCGGTGTGTGGGTTTTTTTAAATTAAAAGAATGGCATTAAAAGAAAAAAAAGATTGGCATCCAAGGACACATAGATTTCAATATGCAGTGATTAATACCATCTAAAATACATATTTAATTTAATATATTTATTGTCACATTGTCCCCCCTTTTCCCTTACAGTTTCCGCGCTCCCCCTGGTGCCCCCCTGGGGGTCGGGACCCCTACTTTGAAAAGCAGTGGCTTAGGGCATTGTGTAATAAAGTTACGTTGGGACTTAAACTAAGCCTCATCCTTCCAAAAATGAACATAATTTGTGATCAAACATGGGTTAATTCAAAAAGGGAAAAAATGTAGGCATACTTTAATTAGGGTGAAATAATGCTTTATTTGTTGATGGTGTCATGGTAGCCCCACTGCAAATTAATAAAATATTAGGATGACAGACCACATTTTATTAGGCTACATAAGCAAGATTGGCCTGCTTTAATTTATTCCCCAAGATAGTTTACTTATCACCAGCAAATTATAGACAATATATTTCAACACCTAACTTCATCTCTACATCACCAAATTCCATGTTATTCTTTGGTGGCAATTCAAATAACTTGATGAGAAAGACACAAAAAGGAAGGAATTTCCTAAATGCTTAAATAGTTAATAAACACTAAATCACACAGGGGAGAAATAAAACTGCTCTGTATTACCCGGTTTGTCTGATGCCAAACACAATTTAGGAGAACAAGCAGAACTTCGTAACGTATTATTCATCCGATGTGAGTGAACCTCTCCACAGACTCGGGTGGTGTTCACTGACGGGGGTAGCCTGTTAGCTCAGGTGACGCCGAATAGGAAACAGGCTGACGCTGGAGTCGAGTAGCTTGGGAGATTTCGTAGGGCCCATCTGAAAATGCCCACTCTCCCAATGTTAAAACTGTGGCCTGTGTGGTTCAAGCTGATTGGTGTTCCCATGGCACAATTCTGATGCTTGCCCCGTTGTGCCCAGAGCAGAGAGGACGGTTGTGGTTATTGAAAACCCGAGACCAGACTTGTTGCAGACACCAATACCAAATTCGGATTTGATTCTGTACATGGACGGGTAAAAAAGTATTGGTTTACCTTCTCTACCTCTGTGGTATTGTACACCCTTACAATAACTTGCATTCTGGCAAAAGGCAAAGTTGCATTCATTTACACACTGATTCTAGATATGCTTTTGGTATTGATTTAACTAAATTATAAAAATTAAAGGTTGTCCAGTCTGTCCGTGATCCCTTATGTTCTCGTGGCGCACTGTCCCACAGGGCTCATCGCAGGTGGTAAAAGGGGGGATTAATGAGATAATAAGATCACAAGGGTTTGCACACTTCCAGACGCTGTTAACAACCAGAACAGCCATTAAGGTCAAAGGTGAAGCAGAACAGATCCATGCTTCAAGATATATGCCAGCCCTTTCCCCTGACGGCCATGAAGAGGTGATTTATGGAGCATAGACTGTATATTAAGGGATATAGAGGGAAATGGGGAGGTTTTTCGTCCTCCTCTTAATTAGTTGTTTAGAAAGGAGGAACTTGTTCTTGTAACTTAAATGTTTCACACAAAAAAAACACTATTCAAAGTTCACACAAATAGAATAAAAGAGCTAAATGAGCTGCTAAGCAGAATAACTGATGACAATCACACTGACATGGTTTAGAGGGGACAAGAGGAACAAAGCAGACTTTACCAAAAACCATGTACCTCTGCGCTCCTATGAGCAAAGAGAAATATGCAGATTATGACTTTTTTTAGAAGAGAAAGAGCGATAGACAATGCTCACATTTTTTTTGTGTTGGTTTTATCCCCTCCCCACCCCTTGAGAACCCACCCACCCATCCCATCTCTAGGTGACAAACGCAGCAGAAAAGAACAAAAACATAAAGAGGGATGCACTCTCCAATGTTTAATCCCATTTTTTAATAAGGCTGATTACAGACCTCAAAGTATGTAAGTGAAGCTGATGAGATACCCGACCCAGAGCCTGACACTAATTGGACGTTTCATATGTAAAGGTAAATCAGATGAATCTTTCTGAGAAGACGATGGAGATAGCAGGACTTCATGCTCTGGGTGGTGCTATCCATGTTTTTTTCTACCTGAGAAAAATCCCTAATGCTTTCCATGATTTTTGTACAAGTCTGATTTCTAGGAATCAGACAGTGAATATTTTGTCTAATAAGTATGTTTAACTTTAATTCCTAGATAATTAAGACATTATAAACGATTTACAGGACTGTTACTTTTTGTGACATTCAATTCAAATATTTCATTTCCAGCTTAGCTTTATGTTTGAGCTTGCCGTTTGTTTTCATCAATTTTAGTGTTCCTATTTGATGTAATTATTAAAGTGTTCTTATCCCAAGCGTGTGTAGGTCTTAAGCTCCGGGTCAGTTGGTAATTGTCCTGAACAACATGAATGTTCAGATTTTAAAGATTCAATCAGATCAGGGGAGGGGAACGTCGGGTAAGACTGTTCGATCCGGCCCACTAGGCAAGTCATAACTAAAAAATAACACACAGACACAATCATACATACAAACATACACAGGATAGAGGAATACTAATCTAATACATCCCATCAACGTTTACTGAGCTGCTAACATATATCCTGTGCCAAATGTTTAATATGTATTCAAGAGCAATTTTGTTGACAGGGCTAGGGAGACCATTTTATTTATTGTTTTAGTTGTGAGTGGTTTATTTTATTTATGTTTTATTCACCAAGGATTTTTTAAATGTCAAATTGAATATTATTTACAATTAGGATCATTGCTCTCTGAAGGTGAACTTGCATGATCACGCTATAGTATTATTTTTCCGTGGTTTAAGATGGTTTAAAAGTTATGACAGTAAATATAAAAAATATATATATCTGGATCATATTTTCATAGAAATGTTGAATCATGAAGAAAACTAAATTGCAGTTGATAATTTGTGAAAGTTGGAATGATAATCCTGCTAGTATGGAATCCATATCGCCATGCATCGTATATGCTAGTAACCTCTCCATGATGGTGACCCTCTACTGTGCATGAAGTACATGGGTTGAACACTCTACAATGTGTTAATTATGATGATGGTTAATGTGATTACATTTTTGATTTTCATTGAAGTTGTTAAATCTAGTTTGTTTATTCAATTGTTTTATTGTTCTGATGTATTCAGGTATGTTCATGTTATTACCCCCTTTACTTGATAGGGTTTCATCTAATATGAGAATGGGCAAAAATAGGTATTTTCCGTCTGACCTTTGCGCCTGCCTGAAAAATTTAATAATTAGGGGAATGGTAATAAAAGGGGATGTTATGTAAGTTTCCGAGACACTGTCTCCTCTTCTTGAGACTTAGTGCAGCTGTCTGTCGTGTTTGTGGAAGTGTGATAGCATGGTTCAGGTCAAAGCGTTCACTTCCTAGACACCACATATAAGAGAAAATGGTCCTAACCCTGAATTAGAGGGAAGTTTTGGTGCTATTCAAATAGAACTGAAGTGAATAATAATGGTTTCACTGTAATTTGGGGTTTAAAATGACTTGTTTGATGATTTATATTATGTTTTTTGATACGCAGTAGTTCTTTTTATTTATTACTGGCCCTTGATATATAATGAAAACTTATCATTGATGATCATTCTTGAGTTGAGAAGAAAAAAGGATATAGATGGAAACCGTACAATTTTCCGGATTAACATTTAGGTTTATTTAATAGAATTGTTCTATTACATTAAAGAAACATGTCGCATTTGACCTTGTTACGATAGTTATATTATCTTATATTCTTTGAAAATTAGCAGACTAATTGGTTGCCGCAGAGCTTTTACTGAAATTGGCTGAGAGAGGTTTGCGGTTCAAATTAATGCTTGATGTGTGAGACCTATTAAGTTGAATTTACTCTGTGTTTTATCTATTGTATTGTACGAGAGGCACCAACTCAAACTCTTTAAATATTTAACCAGTGGCAAGACGTAAGGACACAATGTGATTTCACTATGCAATAGGAAGGAAACACCTACATGCAACATAGAGAGTGACAGCAATTCTAGCCATTCATGGGTGTGCTGTTGGAATGGGTGATGCAAGTAGAGGAAGATATATGGGGATGCTGTGGGAGACATCTTCTGACACCATTTAGGAGCCAGGACAGCAAAGAGTCTTGATTTTGTTAAGTGGTTAGTGAGGGAGCAGCAAGCCAATTGCTCATGTTAGTCTGTTAGCTTTTGTATATTGTTCCACCTTCTGGTCTCCTTGATGCATCAAGTCTTCTTCTGCACAAGACATCAGCTACTGCCTGAGTTCTCCTTTAACCAGCTTCCAGAAAATGTCCGCACAAACAATCTCAATACCTAAAAATGTTACCGGTGACTTTAAAGGGATTTCGTAAAATACTGCAGTATCATTAGTCACCTGACTCTATAATAGTTCTGCCAACAAGGTAAATTCCTTGAACTTTCTGCTACTTTTATGAATGAATGTAAAGAGGAGTCAGACAATTAAAAACAAATTATAGAGACCAGACAGCGGTGATGAATACGGGTGAAGTGCCATGATTGAATATGTCTGAAGAATTTCTAACTGAGCAAAGTATTTTGAAAGAATTATCGTAAAATGAAGGACAGACAACATAAAGATGCAATTGGACAAAATTGGGTTCAAGGTCTTAAAGTTTAAAAAATAAAATGTGTTTCATAAATTAATTCTGAATAATAAAATAAACGAGAAGCAATCTGATGTTATTTGCAGGATGTTTTACATAAAGCACATACCGCCTGAACCGTGTAAACTGATGACGTCAGACAAACGCAGAGGAGCCGCACAACTGTATTAGTGGCTCTGTGGTGACGACGGTCGCTTGTTTTCACACAAGGAAGTGGAGGACGTGTAGCGCCGCTGAGAGCAGGAACTAACACGAACCGTCGAGTTTTCCGTTCGAGGTAAGCCCCGCAGGAGGACCCGTGTGTTTGTACTGAGTTGTGCACGATACGAGACCGACTGTCTCTCAGCCGCAGCGTGCTCTGCCTACCTGTCATTACATTTGAAAGGTAGAGATTGGCTGTAACCTGCGATTTAACAACCGTATTGTTTCCGCCATCGGGGCAAATGTGAATTTTAAAACGTTCACGGATAAGAAAGTCATTAAGCTTATCGACTGTCTCTGTCGGTACACTGCTGATATTTGGACGTCATCTTAGGTTACTTTTCGACATGCGATAGCTACACAAGAGGAAACCACTGTCGCTTAAAGGGTCGAACAGTCCACGCTGTGAACCCGGACACTGTCCACGTCTGTAGTTTGAGATGCTCACCCTCAGTAAACATCAGAGACCTGAGTCTTTGTGTCCATGGCTGGGTTGTATGAGACTAGAAGCTTTGACCACGGTATGTGGATATTATCACCATAGAGCTGTGATATTAGCCTCCATAAGATTACGTTTTATGAAACCATTAGGTCACATGAGACACAGTTGGATAGTATGGTAGATGCATGTACAAATGTCAGTGTTTTAGCTTCACTGGCTGTAACGTGGCCGCGCTCCCCAGTGTCTAATGGAACACATGTATTTATCCTTGCTTTTTATATACAGCTTATGACAGCATGTGATTTTCCGGCCTGCGGTAAAGCAGCCCTCATGTATGTTGATCTGCGTGTATTCGGCATTATGGTGATAACTAGTAAAGGATTTCAAAGTAAAAGCGTTTCATTCAGCCAGCCTATCAATGGATGAATGAACTTGTAAACAAACAAATTAATAAAAATACACAAATAGTTAAAAATGCTAAAAACACGAGCTTTAACATTTGTCTCATTGGTATTTATTGAAACATAATGATAACGATATATTAAAAAATAAGCAACAACTTAAATTTCTAGGGCTGCAAAGCAGCACTGGGTGGGCCCGAGCACATGCATTTTGAAGCGTTGCATGCTTTTTGCCTGAAAAAACAAAAATAACGAGAAAGAGACGTGACCTTTGCAAGACATAAAGTTTCCTTTGATCTAGGAAGACTGACACTGTAGGAGTGGAGTTGTTTGTTTGCGCCTCAGCATCAAAGGATTCATGGTCCATGTATGTCTGCGTTACAGAACATCGTGTTTTAATGGCGTGTAATCAAACTTTGACGCCACGCCACAGTCACACCGTGTGACTAAAAAAAAATATATATATTGATTTTTGTGAAGACTGGTCAATGTGAACACGTTCCAGGGGTCTCGGGGGCACCGTTGAGCCATTTTGCGACGCCCATTGAAAATTCCTTCAGAATACGTAAATTTCACCACTTTCTAACTTTCTGCAAATTTTGGTAAGAATTTGAGCATGGTAAAGCCCTCAAAAAGCCAATTCATTTGCCTGAATAATAATAATATTAATAATAATAATAATAAATAATCATTACAATTTCAATAGGGTCTCACCTGACCTTTGATGTCAGTGTTCGTGCCCCAATTAAAGACCAGGCAGATTTTAAGGAGTGAAATGACAGGCTGTTGCACAGACCAATTTAACTTTATACTAAAATTATTATATTATTATAATTAATACTGAGATGTCGTAATGTCATTCTACACAGTATTAAGACAGTCTAATGTCACATATGAGCTATTTTATTAGAATGAAAAGGACTAAAAAACAAAAATTATACACCTAATTCATGTGCTTGTTTTTTGTAAAGCTCATAGTGAGCGTCTTTTCTGTGTTTTGCTGTGATTTATGGTGACTTTTCCTCTCCTCTGCACTCGGTTTCACCTTTGTGACATTATTCACACCAGGACTGATGTTACTACCAGCTGAGAACAGGACCTTTTTCTTTTCTGCTAAACCCTTTTTTCTCTCATTTCCCATGTAGGCCTACTTCTTCTGGAATGGAGATTTATGGATGCATAACCACCATGTCAGCATGTAACGCATCAATCTCTTCAGCATGAGCTCCCATAAGCCAATTGTCAAAACTTCAGTCCAAATATGGCCCCTGTTCCTCCTGGGATCCGCCTGTTGGCGTCCTTTGATAGGAACCAGTGGTGAGTGACTGACTGACTGAATTGGAGTCTCTTAACATGTCTGTCCTTTGAATTTCAGCTTACTGTTGAATCATTAATTCTCTTGGATATTTAGTAGGATTTTCACCATTAACTGCCAATTTGCTACTGATGTTACAATGATGTGAAAATGTGAATTATTTGCCAATTTGACTTATTTGTTAAATCTTTCTCCATCCAAAACTATCAAGTTTTAATAGCTTGTTAATAATCTGTATTTATATATATTTGTGCAATAACAATGTTATGGTGTAACGCAGCCATTCCCAAACTTTAGAATGCCATGGCCCGATTTGAAAAAGGGACAAATTTGTGTGCCCCACCCCAAATTTAAATAATCACAACTTTATGATCCACATACAAGACTAGATATACATATGCATTGCAAATCCAATCCATTTTCCGTAACAATCCATCCATGTTTAAAGGGACTCTTACCTTTGTTGCATTTGAGAATTACAGCACATTCAAATCATCCCGCCTTCCTCCAATGCCCCACCCCCTCGTTCCCATCCGCGGTGTTTTTTTGAAGAAACTTTATTTACAAGCAGACTTACAATCTACTGCCTCCGCGCACGCACGTGAGTTTTTGTTTACCAAAGCAATGGATTCGGTAAGTTATATACATTTACATTCACATGCCTTGATGACGCGGGCCCGAATGCGCCACAAGAAGCAGAGGGAAAACCTGCATGTCCATGCAGCAAACAGACAGGTCTGTCGGCCAATAAGGTCCTTCGGTCCGAAGAATTTTATTGGTTGAAGTTTTCACTAAATATTATGAGAGTGAAATAATTGTTTGTTTTTACTCCTGGTGGGTCTGTCTTGCATTTTAGAGTGTCATTACCTTATTAATACCAATTTAACCTTATCCAAAAAAAGTGTAAAAATGCAACAAAGGTAAGAGTCCCTTTAAGCAAAACAATTTGCAAAGCAACAAATGTAAATAATTAAGTGCAAATAGTGGATTGTTAAACATCTATCTTGCTGTTTGTGTAACAGAGCACTTACATGTTACATTTCACAACAATAATATCAGTAAGATAATGTCACTCAACACATTTGTGGCCTAACCAAATATACTTGAGGCGTTTAAGGCCCCCCGAAATTAAAAACTGCTCGCTGTCACAAGTCCATAAACTGACATTAACACTGGATTTCCTCCAGTCTGAAAACACAAGCAGTTTATCTTGATATACTGGATATTAAATCACATCGTGTAAAGTAACCTGTAACTCACCTAATGAGAGGGGTGATGTTGCTGCATAGCTGGCTCAGATACTCTTAGCTTATTTTCAAAAAAATCTCAAGGCTTGGATAAATAATGTCCATGTTTAGATTCTAAATGGTGGCACACTTTACATGATTTCAGGGCCTGGTTAGTTGGCATCTCAGAACAGCACACACACAGGCTTGGGGGTTGGCCTCTGAGCCCGCACTATATAAATCCCAGAGACAGCTTTTTTGTTTTCAATGATTCAGTATGACTTTCTGATTCACCTTCATCATAAACAGCTTGCCTCTTTCATCCTGACAGCCACTGCTCCATCTTGCTCGACCCAGTACATAACAAAGTTCAAGTGTTCAAGTGTTCAAGATTTTATTGTCAAATGAACAGAGATAACATGAAGTAGTCACTGTCAATGAAATGCTTGGGTCACACACTCTCTTTAAGCAATGCTCAAGTATAAAATAGAATAAAAAAAGAATAAAATAGAATAACAATGAAATAGAATATCAAAAATTTAAAATAGAAAATAAAATATATACATCTAAATATATATCCTTACAGGTGAATGTTCAATTTGTGCAGTAGTGCAAATGTTCAAATATGCTTGTTATGGTGCTGGTGTAAATATGCATATATACCAGGGTGCTGGTTTGGTGGAGTTATTGCAGTTCAGGAGTTTAAAAGTCTTATGGCCTGGGGGATGAAACTGTCTCTGAGCCTGGTGGTGCGGGCCCGGATGCTGCGGTACCGTCGGCCAGACGGCAGCAGGCAGAAATGTTTATGGCTGGGGTGAAAGGGGTCTTTAATATTCCGGTTGCTCTTCTTCCTGCACCGCTGGTTGTAGAGTTCCTCCATGGATGGCAGCTCCGTCCTGGTGATGTGCTGGACAGACTTCACCACCCTCTGTAAAGCCTTACGGTTGAGGGCGGTGCAGCTGCCATACCAGGCGGAGATGCAGCCCGTCAGGATGCTTTCTATGGTGCACCTGTAGAAGTTGCACAGGATCCTGGAGTCCATGTGGAGCCTCCGCAGCCTGCGGAGGAAGAAGAGTCGCTGCCTGGCCGTCTTCCTGATGGAGTCTGTGTGATGGTTCCAGGTCAGGTCATCACTGATGCGGACCCCGAGGAACCTGAAGGTGCTGACTCACTCCACCGGGGTCCCGTTGATGAAGAGGGGGGCGTTTTCCACTCCTTTTCCCTTCCTGTAATCCACGATCAGCTCCTTAGTTTTGCCGACGTTGAGAAGGAGGTTGTTGTCCTGGCACCAAGATGTCAGGCCTCTGACCTCCTCTCTGTAGGCCTTCTCATCGTCGCCGGTGATCGACGACTGTGGTGTCGTCGGCAAACTTGATGATGGTGTTGGAGCTGTGGGTGGCCACTCAGTCATGCGTGAACAGGGAGTACAGGAGAGGACTCACACAGCCCTGGGGGCCACCGGTGTTGAGAGTCAGGGTGGAGGATGTGGAGCTGCCGATCCGCACCGCCTGTGGCCTGCCCGTCAGGAAGTTCAGGATCCACTCACGCAGGGCGATGTTGAGCCCAAGGTCTCTGAGCTTGGTGACGAGCTTCAGGGGCACAATGGTGTTGAATGCTGAACTGTAGTCGACGAACAGCATTCTCACATATGTGTCCCTCTGGTCCAGGTGGGAGAGGGCAGTGTGGAGGGTGAGGGAGATGGCAACTGCAGTTTACCTTTTTGGCTTGTAGGCAAACTGCAGAGGGTCCAGAGTGTCAGGGAGGGAGGAGGTGATGAAGGGTTGGACCAGCCGCTCAAAGCACTTCATTATAATGGAAGTAAGTGCTACTGGGCAGTAGTCATTCAGGCAGAGGATTTTAGTTTTCTTGGGGACAGGGACAATGATGGTCTTCTTGAAACATGCGGGGACTACAGACTGGAGCAGAGACATATTGAAGATGTCTGTGAACACATCTGCCAGCTAATCTGCACACACCTTGAGTGCTCGGCCGGGGATGCCATCAGGTCCAGGTGCCTTGCGTGTGTTGATCTGGTTGAGTGATCTCCACACGTCTGCCCTGGATATGACGAGGGGGCAGCGGTCCTCCTGGGCCTCTTCGATCTCCCCAGCCGGGGGGCTGCTCTCAAAGCGGGCGTAAAAAGTGTTCAGCTCCTCTGGGAGAGATGCAGACACATCATCAGCACTGCTGGTCTTAGCTTTGTAGTCTGTGATGGTTCTCAGTCCGGCCCACATGTTCCTAGTGTTGGAGCCCTTGCAGTGGGACTCCACTTTGTCCCTGTACAGTCTCTTAGCACTGCTTATAGCACTCCGGAGCGCGTACCTGGACTTCCTGTATTCCTCCAGATCCCCTGAGATGTAGGCAACGGTCCTTGCTTTTAGTTTAGCATGGACGTCACCATTAATCCAGGGCTTCTGATTTGGAAATGTTCGTACAGAAATCCTGGGTACGACGTCATCGATGCATTTGCTGATGTAGCAGATGACCGCGTCCGTGTTGATGTCATCATCCTGGAACACGCCCCACTCCGTCGTGCTGAAGCAGTCCTGAAGAGCCGAGTCTGATTGTTCGGACCACCGCTGAATGGTCCGAGTCACCGGTCTGTCACGCTTGAGTTTCTGCCTATAGGAAGGCAGGAGCAGAACTGAAACGTGATCTGATTTGCCGAATGGGGGGCGGGGAGGGCCTTATACGCATCCTGGAAGGGAGTGTAAACATGGTCCAGCGTGTTCGCGCCGCGCGGCGGACAGCTGATGTGCTGATAGTATCTCGGCAGGACTTTCCTCATCTTGGCGTTGTTAAAATCCCCGGCCACAATAAACGCAGCCTCTGGGCCGTGATGTCTCTGTCCTGTCGATAACACCATGCAGCTCGTCCAGCGCCAGGTTGGTGTCGGCGTGTGGCAGAATGTAAACAGCGGTGATGATGACCGATGTAAACTCTCGCGGGATGTAGTAAGGCTGGCATCTTATCATGAGGTGCTCCAGGTCCGGAGAACATCCCAAAGAAATAATCTCCACATCTGAGCACCACAGATTGTTCACCATGAAGCAGACACCTCCTCCCTTGCTCTTCCCCGAGTTAATTGTCCGATCCTGGCGGTGAATGGAGACCCCCTCGGGAACAATGGCGGAGTTCGGGATCGATGAGTTGAGCCAAGTCTCCGTGAAAACCATCACGTTACAAAACTTGATGTCCCGTTGAAAAGCCATCCTGCTACGAAGTTCATCCAGCTTGTTATCCAAGGACTGAACATTAGCTAGAAGAATGCTTGGTAGAGGAGGCCGGTTCTCACGTTTCCTCAGCCGGACCAGGACGCCTGCTCGGGACCCTCGTTTCCTTCGTCGTCGCCTTCGTGTTCCAGGTAACGCAGGTAACCAGCGCCATGGGAAGTCTCCTTTGTTTGTTGTTGGTGGCGGTGAAAAAGTGTTTTTTATCGTTAACCCGATGGAAAGAAGTTGTTCTCTATCATATGTGATGATAGGGCTCGCTTTACTCGAGTGCACAATACAAAATAAAGTACAATAAATAACAAAAAGATAGAAAAAAGAGCAAAGCTGTGGGAGAGCGCGAGACACAGCAGCCATCCTCGGCGCGATCTTCACATTTCTCCTCATCTATGATTCCCCGCTAATGATGCGTGATGCATTCAGGTGTTAATGTCACTGTCAGCAAATACAATGACATCTGATATGTAGGTCAGATAAAATAAGAATAACGTGGAATTTTAATCAGGGGGCCGCAGCCCACACTATGGGAATGACTGGTGTAACGCATACAGAGTTTTTTTTGTCCATGTAGGTTGACCACCATGGTCATGCAAAATATTTACAAATGTGTATGGTGACTGAGTAATGGAAACATTTTAGTACCTCTAATACGGAGGGTGCATTTTAACACCCATAACATCCCTGTAGCTCAGGGGTTCCCAAAGTGGGGGTCGCGAGACACAGAGGGGGGGGGTCGCGAGATGCCGTCCAAAAAACAAATACAATTATAAAATAATTTAAAATGGAATTTGTAACCCTTTATTGTATAAATAAATATGAGTTGAAATCAGTTTTTTCCTTTTTCTATGTATGAGGTTATTCCGGCACGGATTAGCGGAACGAGCAAGAGTTGCAAGGCCAAAAGAAAGTCCTTACTAAACAGACAATCCCAGCCGCAGCTCAAAGGGCATCATATGAGGTGGCATATTTAATTGCACAGCCAATAAAAGCCAGACATAATCGGCGAAACGTTAATTAAACCTGCTGCTGTAGATATAAATCTGGCCATGCATGGGTATAAATTATTAGCACGAGATCTGGAATCAGTGCCGCTGTCCAGCGGGACTATTACCAGGTGCATCACCGACAAGTGCCGGCTGGTGGATAGAGTTAAGAAAGGGAAATATGGTTTACAGTTAGATGAATCCACAAATATATTAAACTCTGCCCAGCTGCTTGTTTTCATCAGATACAGTTTTTTTTAGTTTTTTTTTAAATATTTTTATAAGAGGTAAGGCACAGTAGAACAAGAATCAAGGATACAGTCTACCTCCTTGGATGTTTTTCTTAATTAAAGGACCACATGAACGTGGTCCTGCGAACAATACATTACACAATTCAATGAAAATAAGAATAATAATGATAAATAAATAACTGAAAATTCTATTAAGTATTAAAGCTGCAGAGTATAAATTAATAAAAATAAAAGAATAAGTAAAGGAATAAATAAAAAGGAAGAAGAAAGAGAGAGAGAGGCAGGGTCCCTTATCAGGGGGCAGGGACTGGAGAGAGTGGAAGAATGTAAGAAAGGGAAGCCACTTATTATAAAATTTGTTAGAGCTACCTTTCACTGAATATCTGATCTTTTCCAGCTTTAGGAAAGACATGGTGTCGTTGAGCCACTGAGTACTGGAGGGAGCTTTAGTCGACTTCCAGTGGAGAAGAAGGTGGCGTCTTGCCAGTAAGGAAGTAGAAGCTAAAATGTCTAATTGAGTAGAGGTAAACCGGTTATGGTCTTCTGGGAGCCCGAATATGGCAACATGGGGGGAGACTTTTATAGTCACTGAAAGTATTTTTGACATGGTGTCAAAATAATTCAACCAAAAGCGAGAGAGTAGCGGACATGAGAAGAACATATGGGTTAAATTGCAGGATGAGGCATGACATTTGTCGCATTTGTCAGTGATACTGGGATAGATTTGCGACAGTCGAGCTTTAGAAAGGTGGACTCTAAACAGTACTTTAAACTGTTTAAGTGTGAGACGAGCGCAGGATGAACTAGTGTAAATTTTCTTAACAGCAGTGTCCCACCAGTCATCCTCCAAGTTTAGATCGAGTTAATCTTCCCAGGCAGCCCTAACTTTAGTAATTGGAGAGCAATCAAAAGATAGAAGTTCATTATAAACTTTAGAGATGAGTGATTTTTGAAGTGGATCGTGGTTTAACAGCACCTCCCACTGTAGGGTCGGCGGCGAGGAGGGAAAAACTGGAAACAAAGCAGTGTTTTAGCGCAGTGTCTAATTTGAAAGTATTGAAAGAGATGAGAAGGTGGGAGATGAAATTCTCCTGAGAGATCTGTAAAGCTGCGAAAAATACCATCCTTGTAAAGATCTTCAAAACATTTCAGGCCTTTATTTTGCCATGCAAGAAAGGTTGAATCTGTAAGCGGAGGTCGAAATAAATGATTGTTCAGTAAAGGAGCTAAAGTAGATGTTGACTTGAATTTGAAGTGTTTCCTAAACTGATACTAAATTTTAAGTGTGGAGTGAACCACTTGATTATTTGTAAAGCCAGAGAGGTTGGATGGAATAGAAGAGGTAAGTAGAGCAGGTAAGGAGGATGAAACACGTGACTGTGCCTCCAAGTGACACCATGGCAGATTCACTGACTTGAACCAAAATGACATTTTTTGAATATGTGTCGCCCAATAATACAGTTGGAAATTTGGAAGTGCCAATCCGCCATTGAATTTACATCTCTGAAGTGTGGATTTGCGGATCCTAGGAGCCTTTCCACACCATGAAAAATCAGAACTAGTTTGATCAATTGTTTTAAAAAACTGCTTTGGCAGGAAAAGTGGGAGACAATGGAACAAAAATAGAAATTTGGGCAAAATGTTCATTTTAACCGCATTAATTCTTCAAATTAACGAGAGAGGTAAACATTTCCATCTTTGGAGGTCAGATTTAATTTTAGACATTAAAGATGAGAAATTAGCAGAAAAAAGAGAGTTTAACGTTCTGGTTACGCTGATCCCGAGGTACTTAAAGCCAGAAAGGCTCATTTTAAAAGGGACATCTGACTGTGTGAGCTGTGATGCTGAAGCATTGACAGGATAGCATTCACTTTTAGAAGTATTCACTTTATAGCCTGAGAATGATCCAAATCTCTGGAAATCAGATAAAATTGTGGGAATGGAAAGGACAGGATCTGAGACATACAACAATAAGTCATCCGCATAAAGTGACAACTTAAATTCTGTGCCCAATCGTGAGATCCCAGTAAAAGTGGAGGAGGACCTCAGAAAGACTGACAGGGGCTCTATAGCTAGCGCGAACCATAGAGGAGATAGGGGACACCCCTGTCTGGTGCCACGGGTTAGAGTAAAAAAATTGGACTGAATGCCATTAGTGGAAATGTTTGCTTGTGGAGATGTGTAAAGGAGCATATCCACGAAATGAACCCATTACCCAGTCCAAACTTCTTTAGTACAGTAAATAAATAGTCCCATTCAATTCTATCGAATGCTTTTTCAGCATCGACCAAGATCACTACCTCAGGTGTTGTTGTGGCAGTTTTAGAGTAAATAATATTTAGGACTGTTCGGACGTTAAAGAATAACTGCTGCCCCTTAACAAATCCAGTTTGCTCATGTGAGACAATAGTTGGTACAATGTTCTCCAGGCGATAGGCCAAAGCTTTAGCAAGGATCTTAGTAGGGCTGAACGATTTATTGCATTTGCGATTTAATCGCGATATGATAAAACGCGATTTCCTAATCGCAACGTGCGCGATTATAACGTGCGAACGAGAGTAGCGCACCGGGCCGCTGTCCGCACCCGCAGCCAGAATGCCGCGGGACAACACAACTCCGCTGATCCAGAAGATAGCGAAGCAGGCCTGCGTCACCTACGTGGCGCAAACACACAGCGAGCTCATCTCGCTGGTGATCGCGTTGCGGGCGGCGGATCTGAAAATCCCTCCCCGGAAAAGCAAGCCGAGCTCCGGGGCGGCGAGCCGAGCTCCGGGGAGGCGGGGCTCCGGAGTCCCCCCGGTCACCTACACGCACATCTGCGGGACGGAGGTGCTCAACATCGGGGTCTTCCTGCTGAGGCCCGGCGCCTCCGTACCGCTGCACGACCACCGGGAACTTGAACGGGACGCTCAAGGCTTTACAGCGCCTCATGTCTGCTGTGTTGTGGCTCCACACACACACACACACACACACACACGCACACACTGTGGTACCATTTCATTAACTTCAGGAAACTGTTCATACATGCAGTTGTACTGTTTGACTTTGTGGCCTGTGCATTTCTCCGTTTTTTACAACTTTATTTACTTTGATTTTACAAAATATTTTCAAAGTATAGTAGAGGCAAATTCTATGTTTCAGTTGTGTGAAATGTTTCTGACTTGGGAGCAGTAAGACACCTATAATTTTAGATATTATTTAACACTAAATGTTAGGGATGAGCGAGTACAGCATTATCTGTATCTGTATCTGTTAACCATATGAATTATCCGTATCCGTACTCGGAGTGGGCGGGGCCTAACCCGGAAGTCGGTGTGATTTAAACCGGAAGTGGGCTGGTTCAACATAACTTTCTTTTTTAACTTTGAAATTTTTTTATGATTTTTTTATTTTTATTTTTTTTAAATTTATTTCCACACCGTGTGTGTGTGTGTGTGTGTGTGTGTGTGTGTGTGTGTGTGTGTGTGTGTGTGTGTGTGTGTGTGTGTGTGTGTGTGTGTGTGTGTGTGTGTGTGTGTGTGTGTGTGTGTGTGTGTGTGTGTGTGTGTGTGTGTGTGTGTGTGTGTGTGTGTGTGTGTGTGTGTGTGTGTGTGTGTGTGTGTGTTGCAAGGGACGTTCACTGTCTCCCGGAGAAATGAACACTCTGTGTTTTTAGTATAGAAAGACGTGAATTATATTCGTTCACAAGTCATACAGACTGGTTTTGTTATTTTCACTTTACATTAACACTTAAAGTTTAGTGCAGTGTAATAGTTTGCCGTGATAATTAAATGCCAGTGTGATAATAAATGACAATTTCAAACCATACAAACTGTCATGTTGCACTGTATTTAATAGAGGTTTACTTTACTGTAAAGTAAGTGTAAATGTAGCGCTCCTCTACCTCTACTCGTGAAAATTTTTCCAAAGACTCGTACCCGAAGACCCAGTCGGGAAATGAACGAATCATTTCGGGGATGAATAAAGTACTCTATCTATCTATTTCTGCTTCCTTGACTGAGCCTATGGAACAGTCCCGATGCGCACTGAACCTGAGTGACTGAGAGACAGAGAGCTGTTCTGTGAGTGAGTGAGCAGAGCGGTGTGTGACGGGAGGAGCGCTGTGACGCTGTGTGAGGATTTTCATTCAGTCCGATCACAGATAATGACTCCGATTACTCGTATTATACTCGTGGTCGGCAAAAGTGCTTTATCCGTACCGGATACTCGTTTCAGCCGAGTATCCGGCTCATCTCTACTAAATGTATCTAATATTGTGTTGGTCATATTTAAATCATTCATTACGTTTTGTTGGGAAAAAAAATTGGATAAAAAAAAATAATCGCATATTAAATCGCAATCGCAATATTCGGGAAAAAAATCGCAATTAGATTATTTCCCCAAATCGTTCAGCCCTAGATCTTAGCATTTACATTTATGAATGAAAGAGGTCTGTATGAGCCGCAGAGATTCGGATCCTTATCTTTTTTTAAAGAGAAGAGGCTTGCCTTAAAGTGGGAGGGAGAGTGCCGTGGGTTGTTGGTCCAATTTGGTGATATTGCTAGAGAGTTCTTGCAATTTAGCTTTACGGGATTTATTCAAGTGGGCAGAGTAGAAAATAATTTGTCCCTGCAAGTATGCTTTTAATGATTCCCACAGCAGTGAACATGAAACTGGTTCCATATCATTTTGATTTAGGGAGATATAATCATCAATTTTAGTGAACTTATCATCTGAGAGAAGTAATGTATTGAACCTCCAAGGTGTTGAGTACCGGGGTTGTGAAGAGAACTGAATAGCTAAAGAAAGAGGGGCGTGGTCAGAAATGACAATAGGATGATAATTAACAGACAGTACTTTGGGAATTAGTTTAGCATCAATAAAATAATAATCAATCCAAGAGAAAGATTGATGCATCTGAGAAAAGAAGGAATATTCCTTGGTACGAGTTTTATAAAATCTCCAAGGATCAGTGCAACGGTTCTTGGACACAAAATCTGAAAGTGACCTCGACATTGAAGAAGGGGTCAGAGTTCGTGGGTTGGAGCGGTCTAGTTTGGGATCAATTACACAGTTCATGTCCCCGCCAATTATAAGGAGGCTGTTATTCATTGAGGGAAGACGTTCAAATAGCTTATTCATAAAGTGTGGATCATCGAAATTGGGGGCATATAAGTTAACTAATAAAATGGGAATATGGAATAGCGTACCTGTAACAATTAAGTATCTGCCGTTTTTGTCTGATATCACCTTAGAAGCTGAAAACTGAATTGACTTACTAATTAAAATAGCAACCCCCCTGGCCTTAGAGTTGAAATTAGAGTGAAACACCTCAGAAACCCAGGGACATTTAAGTCTGACCTTATCTTTAGTGCGCATGTGGGTTTCCTGCAGAAACACTAAGTCCGCTTTAAGACGTTTCAAATGAGCAAATATCCTTGATCTCTTAATTGGACTCCCCATGCCTTTACTATTCCAGCTCAAGAATCTCACAGAAAACCCAGTAAGTGGGACAACAGAAGTATTAGTATTGGTGGTCATATGTCAAATCCCTTGTTCCACCATTTAGGAGCCAGGACAGCATAGAGTCGTGATTTTGTTGAGTGGTTAGCTAGCAGTGAGGAAGCAACAAGCCAATTGGCCGATGCAGAGTTGAGTAGACAACTGGGGTGTAAGGTTTGACCATGTCCTGGATGTAGACTGGGCCCTATCTGTTTGTAGCATGGTACGCAAGTACTAGTGTTCTGATTTGGATGCTGGCAGCCACTAGTAACCAGTCAAGGGAGCGGAGTAGTGTGAGTGAATTTAGGTAGGTTAAAGAACAGTCAAGCTCCTGCATTCTAGATGAGTTGCAGAGGTCTGATGGCACTAGCAGGTAGATCAGCCAAGATGGAGTTGCAATAGTCTAGGCGTGAGATGACCAGAACCTGGACCAGAACATGTGCTGCCTTCTGAGTGAGAATGGGACCTATTCTCCTGATGTTGTGCAGTATGTACCACAGGAGCGGTTGGTTACAGTAATGTTGGCAGTAAGGGAGAGTTAACTGTCGAGTGTCACACCCAGGTTCCTAGCAGTCTGAGTTGTGGTTAGCACAGACTTGTCAAAGGTAATAGACATGTCAGGGGTGGGAGAGCCCTTCCCTGGAAGGAAAAGTAGTTTGATCTTGTCAAGGTTGATTTTCAGGTGGTGTGCAGACATCCATTTAGAGATGTCAGTCAGACAGAGATTTGTGCTGCTGTTACCTGTGTTTCAGATTGGGGAAAAGAGAGGATTAGTTGGGTGTCATCAGCGTAGCTGTGGTAGGAAAAGCCCTGTCAGTGAATGACAGAGCTGAGAGAGTTGGTGTACAGAGAGAAGAGTAGGGACCCCATTATGTCAAAAGACATAGTGATGTGGATGACAGATAATGACAATAAATGACAAAAACCTCATTAAACAACAAAAGATGTGTATTGATACATATTTGAATTATTTTGACAACAGAAGTTGACTTAACTTTTAAGTTCAAATGAAAAATGTAACTCTTTTAACCCATGTGCAGTATAATTCAACCCCCAGCTTCAGTACTTTGTGGCACATCCTCTAGCTTTTATAACTTCTAACAAACGTTTTCGGTAAGTGTGGACAACCTTCTTACACCTCTCGATCAGAATCTTTGCCCATTCTTCACATGCAAAAGCCTCTAGCTCAGTGATGTTTGATGGCTTCCGTGCTGCAACTGCCTTCTTTTAATCCCACCAAAGATTTTCAATCAGATTTAAATCTGGTGACTGTGAATGCCACAGGATGTTCCAGGATCTTTTTCTCAACCAAACTTTGCTTGACTTGGAGGTGGGCTTTGGATCATTGTCTTTCTGGAATGTCCAATGATCACCAATGTTTAATTTGTCAACACAAGGCATCACATTCCTCCTTTAAAATGGCCTGGTATTGACTGGATGTGACCCGGGGGGCCGTACAATGCCCAGGTCTGGTCTAGAAGGATCAGGATAGAGGAGAGAGCAGTGTGAAGTTGCTCAGAGACAGCAAGGAGGCTCAAGAGCTTTAGAAAGAAAGGGAAGAAGACAGACAAATCTGTAGTTGTTTACTTCTTGTTTACTTTAGCACCTGGTCAGTCAGCACTGGTGCACCTCAGGGATGCGTGCTCTCCCCACTGCTCTTCTCCCTCCACACAAACGACTGCACCTCAGGAGACTCATCTGTTAAAATTCTAAAATTTGCAGACGACACATGAACTGCTGGACCTGTGGTGCGGTCGCAACAATCTAGAGCTGAACACGCTTAAAACCGTGGAGATGACAGTGGACTTCAGGAGGAGCCCCCCAGCACTGCACCCCCTCACCATACTCAACAGTACTTTGTTGGGAACCCAACATCAATACAATCATCAAGAAGGCCCAGCAGAGGTTGTACTTCCTACGCCAGCTTAGGAAGCACAACCTGCCTCAGGAGCTGCTGATCCTGTTTTACACTGCAGTCATCGAGTCTTTTCTGTGCACATCCATAACTGTCTGGTTTGGATCGGCAACCTAATTGGATAAAAATAGACTCCAACGGACAGTCAGGTCTGCAGGAAAGATCATCGGTGCCAACCTGCCCACCATCCAAGACCTGTACACCTCCAGAGTCACGTAACGGGCAGGAAAAATCATTGCAGACCCCTCACACCCTGGACACAACCTATTTAAACTCCTCCCCTCTGGTAGGCGCTACAGATCTCTGTTCACCAAAACCTCCAGACACAAAAACAGTTTCTTCCCCCTTGCCGTCTCACTACTGAACAGCCAACCCACTGTGGCACTGTGCAATAACCCTGGATCTTTATATTAACCACTGTACAATTACTCCCGAAATGATATTATATTATAATTATATTTATTTATTTCACCCTTACTGTATAACCGTAATACTCATACCGTTTAATATTTATCCCTGCACTTCTTTTCTTTCTTTTCTTAGACCGTCGCACTGTTTGTATTGTTTTGTGTTGTGATGTGTATTCTGTGTAAGCACACTGAGAGACACTTTACCAAGTCAAATTCCTTGTTTGTGCAAATTTACTTGGCCAATAAAACCTGAATCTGAAAATGTCTTCAAAATGAACAGACATCTTCACTTGGAATCAAAACATCGAAGTGACTAGGTTTTTGTGGTAAAAGTTCAAGAACACTGTTCAAAATACATTTATAGCCATGATTCAAGAATTGTAATACCAATTGAGACAAAAGCATTTTTCAACTTCACCGTCCGGTGAGCTGTGACTGCATTTTTACATTTGGTCAGATATTGAATTTGGTACACTCATTTTGGGTTCCCAACTTTAAACTGTGTTGGTTGTATAGATATTGTGTGCTGCTGGTGTGTGTGAAGTGCCCATATTTTTAAATTAGTAGCTTCTTTGCAGCAATATGAACTTCAGGTGATTGTCACTGTAGCTCAGTGTTGACTACAGTGTCTCTTAAGTAAGTATTTATCACTAAAAACTATTCACTGGTATCGTACATGCTAGTAATAATGTCCTTGCTAAAAGTGACACTTAATAACATCTATTAAATACATTTAAAATCTACACTACATTTTTCAATCTTGCAACCATATTGTTTTGAACCAGAGTCAGGTGGGCCGAAGCCTGGCTCCGGGGAGAGACGGGCCCGCGAGCTGACGGGGTCAGTGGAGCCGAGCCATGTGGCGTGACTATGACGTGTATTCTGGTCGAAATCCCATTTGACGCCGTCTAGCGTATCGTTTCTGACATAGAGGAACCACAACAAATCGCAAGAGTTGTTTTTTTCCAGTTTTTGGGACGGTAGACATGCTAGATACCCAAATTAATGTGTAGAAGCACTACAAAAGTGGAATTTTCATAATATGTCCCCTTTAAGTAATTGAAGAGATCTACTTACCAATCAAAATGGTGGCTTAACCAGAAATTCTGTGTCTGTTAAAGTTACAGATATACCCAATTACCATCTTCTTTATTTGACTGGCATTGTCATCAGTTGCTACTTTTGAGATGGGGAGTAAAATGTGTGCAGTGTTCTTGGATATGTTTGCTGTGGTTTCAGCATGTCCTGCTGACAATGATGAGAATAAGCAAGCTTGTAAAAAATGACCAGTGTTATGCTGGTTTAATTTAGTTCAGTGGTGGTGTTTGAATTTTTTTCTGTTGTACCTCAATTCTCATCTCTTTCCTCTTGTGCTTCCTGTCTGCAGGTACAGAGCCCTCACCTTTATCCTCACCTTTCTGCTGTATACCAGCTTCCACCTCTCCAGGAAACCCATTAGCATCATCAAGGTAACAAACAGGTTGTTGTAGTATACAGATACACCAAGTTTTCCAGACAGTGATAGGCCCCAGTCTAAGACTGACGACAAAACTAAATTGAGATTTCTACTGATAATGTTACTGAGGGAAAGTAGTTATTTGTTTAATTAACTGATGCTCAGGGCAGCTCAGCAATGTTAGAAAGATAATAGCTGTACATTACAAAGGAGGTGGAGGTGCAGGTATGTCTGCCCTCAGTACACTGAGAGGTTTGTCTACACTGAACATTATTATGAGAAGTTATTATAAAACACAGGCAAAACATGAAAGTATACATTGCTATTGTGTTTTTGCGTAATTGTTTTGCTACATCAGTCAATAAATCGGTCAAATGAACTGCACTCACACACACAGTCAGGTTGTGGACCTCCAAACTCAGTTAGTACAGTTAAAATCTACTGTCTGCTCTGAGACAGTTTTATGTGTTGTTTTTTGCCTAACTTGTTTAAATAGTAAATGGAATGCACTTGTATAACCCACACACATTTGTACTGTGATTCATATTTATTGCACACATCCCATCAACAAACTGATGGAATAACTATCAGGAGCAATTGTTTTGGTCTTACCCTATTGACGTGCAGACGGGAGTAGTTGATGACTGACTATCTCCTGAGCCACTACCACTAACTTACCCCTTTTCCACCAAGGCAGTTGCAGCTTTTTGTGTTTCAATGGCCAAAGAACTGGCTCTTGGCCAGAAAAACTGGTTCCAGGGTAGCGCAAACTCGTTGATGAAGATGATGTGTGTCTGTCTGTGTGTCACTGCAAGTGAAGGAGAAAGAGAGCGAGCAGAGTCGGGGGTGGTGGGCTGAGTAAAATAATGAATGCTCGCAGCTATGAAGAAAGATTTTACTCATTGAAAAAAGTATTTATCAATATGTGTTGATCAGTGTTGTTAATGTGGCGGTAGTTACAAAGGAATCAACGTTTAAACTGTAGCGGATCAGCTGAGTCATTGTGTGTGTCTGCGTGTCAGCACAAGTGAGAGAGAGCGGTGTAAGGTTAGACTGATGAATATATGAATAAATGAATATACACTGTTAAAAAAAAATAAGGGAACACTTAATCATCACAGTATAACACCAAGCCAGTTAAATTTCAGGAATATCAATCTTTCCATTTCCAAGTGATTGTGAATCAATTTCCCCTGCATTGGTGCAAATTAAAGTAGCAAAAGGTGCAATACTGTCTTTGTCACTACTGGTAGCATGAGGCAGTACCTGCAGCCCAATCAGGTTGCTGAGGTAGTCCAGCTCCTCCAGGATGGCATATCCATAAGTGCAGTCATAGGAATATTTTCTATGAATGTTGTGGTCTCAAGAGCATGGAGGAGATACCTGGAGACCAGCCATTGCACAAGGAGAGCGTGACAGGGATATAGAAGGAGTTCAACTGAGCAGCAGCATTCTCTTCATACATGAGAGCAGGTTCACACTGAGCACATATGACAGGCATGAAACTGTCTAGAGATGCCGTGGTGAATGTTATGCTGCCTGTCACATCATTCAGCATGACTGGTTTGGCGCTGTGTAAGTGATGTTCTGGTGAGGCATAGCCTTGGAGGGTCGTACAGGACACCATGTCATAGCCAACGGTACCCTGACTGCTGTTAGGTACCGGGATGAAATTCTCAGAGCGATTGTCAGACTTTACGCTGGTGCAGTGGGCCATAGGTTACTCCAGATGCATGACTCTGGCTTCATGTGGCCAGAGTGTGTAGGCAGTTCATGGATGACGAAGGCATTGATGCCATTGACTGGCTCTCATGTGAGGTAATTTTGAGTCTTGTTGCCACTCGTTTAGATCATTACATTAATGTTTCATTGGTAAAAGTAATTATAGTTGTAGGTTTTCCTTCAACAGCAGGCCCATGGCCATATCGCCAGGAAGTTTCACTAATTTATCTATACATTGTCCAATCTGTGCAAGACATGTCTGATGACCTGCCGTGACCATATCTTTATGACAAAATTCAACATATTCATAGCACCACCTACTAGCAACAGGATACACGCCTCAACAGGATGTGACATTTAATGTAACTGCCTCATTAACTGTGCAAATGAATAATGCAATACCAACCTAAAACCAACCTCCAGTAACTACACGGAAAAAGCAGCACACTGACTGCGAGGGACCGGCCATCGCTGCTTGCAGCCTTAATTACAGGATTGATTTTAAAATGATTATAAAGTACGGCAAGGGCTTGCCCCTCCCTATATTTCAGACCTTTTATCTCCCTTCAGCCAGTACGCATTGAAGTCCATTCTGAAGTCTTGGCTAAAAACCAAAGGAGATAGAGCCTTTGCCATAGTTTGTTAGCGGGTGGCAACCGACATCAAGATGCACTACCTCTGTCTACTGTGAACACCTTGGTGCACCATTCCTGGTGGTACTGCAATACAAGGTTAATGCATGGTTACATCAAACCCCCAAGGTGTGTGGGGCTCTGATAAAAAAACAAAAACATTCTTCTTCACTGTTTGGTTTATTGGTGGGTGGCATTCAACGTCAAGATGCATGACCACTAGTTACCATGTTGGTGAAACATTCTAGAGCAGGGCTGGGCAAACTTTTTGACTCGTGGGCCACAATGGGTTCCAAAATTTGACAGAGGGGCCGGGCCAGGAACAGATGGATGGAGTGTTTTTGTGAACTAATATAAATGACATGGAAAAATCATTAGATGAAAGGATTTGGCCTTTACCAAGTAGCAAAGCACTTATTTGCAAGGCTATTTAACATAAAGCCGCCTTCAGAACAAGGCCTGCTAGCCTTTGCAATTTCGAATGCCCTCCAAAAAAGATGCCTTGGTAGATGACTCTTTAATCGCAGTTTGTCTGTGAAAAAAATGTTGCTGAGTCTGTAAATTAGGCAAAGAATAAAAGTGAAGGGAGATCATGTGCCCTTTCGAGCCCTATACACTACACTCCCGGGCAAATTTAATTTAGCTGACGCTGTTGAATGTTTGCGCATTCAATGTCAATGTTTGTTTTTTTGAGGCTCATTTGGGGCTGCGGATATCCATTGTTTCAGACAGTTCATAGATTGGTTCAATCAGAAAGAGTGTGATTTTTCTCTGTATCTTTGCTTGCATTCATTCAGTATAAGATAACAGAAGAGACAGAATTCCCATCACACCGGCTCCTTCAGCCCTGTCAGTCTGGGTTCAAACCCAGAACAACAAGAATCAAGAAAGTACGATTTCTTCAAAAATAAAGCAAAACTACAAAGTTCTATAAGCATGTGCCATTAAAGTGCTACAAAATTGTTAGTTAAAAGAAAAAAAAAAAAAAAAAAATTTAATTTTTTTTTTTTTTATCTGGACAAGTTCGGCGGGCCGGATTAAAAAGCCCAGTGGGCCGTATACGGCCCGCGGGCCGTACTTTGCCAATGTCTGTTCTAGAGGTACTGGAATACCAGGTAGATACGTGAAGTGCACAGAGCAAGTTCCTATTCCGTCTCCCTCCCCATCTTCTTCTTTGTTTGTTTTTTTGGTGAGTGGCAACCAACATCAAGGTGCATTATCGCCATCTACTGTGTTCAACTGCTCACCCCTAACTCTTCTTCCTCTTTGTGCGGTCAACTGGCAGGTTGCAATCTTTGTTTGGGGGCATGATTCTTAGCAGGAGAGGAATCAGAAGGGAATGGCAGTATCCAGTACTAAAGATGGGGGAGGATGCAGCAGTCTCTGTTGAAGAGAAGGCAGATATGATACCAAAAGCACTTATTCCAATCATAACTGACTGAGGATGGCAAGGATGAGTTTAGCTCATCCTGAAAATCTTTAGGGAAATTACAGTACTAACAGTTAAATGGATGCATCATTGAATTTGGAAGAAATGAGGAAGGCAATTGAAAGATTTGGGGTAGGGGTGCAACGATTAGTCGACGTCGTCGACAAAAATCGATGACAGGAATAGTCGCCGACGAATTTATTAGTCGATTATTCGTTGGTTACGTCATAGCACGTGTTTTTCGTGCCGCGCAGCGGAACTAAACGTCGTTTTGCCGGAGGTGCTGATGAAAGCAGCTGAGGAGTGAGCCATCTCGCTCCCTTCCTATCTCTGAAAGTCGCGCATGTGCAATAGCGTCAAAACACGGTCCGATGGCGGCCTCCGCTGCAGCAGCATCGCGCACCAGAAAGTAAAAAGTTCGAGAGAACTTCACCTGTAACAGCCCGAAAAAAACTACCTGCAGCATCTGTTGCGGCGGACCTGCTCTCCAGGGCAGCAGGACACGTGCATGTGAGGAGGAGGAGTCACGTGTGACTTCGTAACGGAGACGATGCGGACTCGCCTCTGTCAGATGTTATATATAAACGTATATACCTGCGCGCAGGATTCTAGCATCCATTACAAAAATATGGTCTAAACCTAAACGTTATCCTATTGCCTGACAAACGTCACAATTATTTAGTCAGAAGAAGACTGTAGTTTAGTTTGTTGATGTTTTTATTGCTGTTACTTTCCCTGTCCTTTTTGTTAACAGGAAAAATGAATACTTGATTTTTAATTTATTTGTTTTATTAGCACTTTGCCTGTCCTTGGTTTTAAATGGACAAAACTTGATTTGTCTTTGCTTTTGTGTCAGCAGTACCCTTACATGCAACAAAGTTTATTAAAAGACATTTTTTTTGAATGAAGTATCAATTTTCATTGCCTTCATTTTCAGTCACCACATGCCTCGAACAACCTCAAGCTAAATTTAAAAGCTGTTTGCTAAATAAGAGCAATTGAGAATTTGTGTCATTCATAATCCGATTAGTCGATTAATCGTTTCAATAATCGGTGACTAATCGACTATCAGAATAGTCGTTAGTTGCAGCCCTAATTTGGGGTAACATCTCCAGGGAAGGATGAAATCAGTTATGCAATGCTAATGATGATGAGTAATCATCAAGACTCCAAAAGTGCTATATAAATACAAACCATTTACCATTTAAAGCATCACTGAAGTTGTTAGGTTTGGATAATAAGTAATGGGAAGTGGGGAAGTTGCCATCTGGTTGGAAAGAGGCGTTGATTGTTCCTATCAGGAAACCAGGGAAGGATTCATCAAATCCAATGAACTATAGGCCAATAGCACTGACATCACAAATGGGAAAAGTAATGGAAAAAATTATTACGGGAAGATAAGCATTTTATATGGAAAGCAGAGGAATCTTATTTTGCCATCAGAGTGGATTTAGGAATTATGGAAGAGAGGGGACTTTAGAAAGAGAGACCATGCAACTGGTCATATGCTAGGAAACAGAGCTTAAGAAAGCACAAGTTAAAAAAGGCATATGATATGGTTTGGAAGGAGGGATTAATGAAATTAAACATGATAAGGACAGCAGGTAGGACATAGACTTGGATCAGAGACTTTTAATTTAATATGTTTATCCAAGTAAGAGTTGGGATAGCTTCATCAGGTAGGTATATGGTGGAAAATGGTACTCCTCAGGGTAGTGTCATTAGTCCAATAATGTTTTTCATATTATTAATGATGAAATTCTCTGAAGTTCAGGCTGACATTGCTCAGTCGCTCCTTGTTGATGATAGAACCTTGTGGAAAAGGGGAAGGAATATTAAGCATATTATGGGAAAAATTATTTTATGCTTCCCTAAACAACACCGTAAGAGCTTGTGCATCTTCGGAGGGTCGCTAAAACATCAAACTTTCCCTTTGTGAAGTTACAGATTCATAACAGGAAGTCCGCGTCTCTACCGGAACTTTACTTTCAAAATGAAAGCATCTAATACAAAAACGGAAATGAGAATGTCTGACGTTAAAGTTAGCAAATACTTCACAATAAAATAACAGAAAGACACTTCAACCATATCAACAACAACATAAATTTGGTTATTTACAAGAGGTTATTAATGTTGTAGCACAATGCTTCAAGTTCTCAGTGGAGAAAACTAAAGCATTAATGTAATTAAAGGGTTCAGTATCTTGCCCACGGACACTAACGCCGGGTTCACACCGGACGCGTAAGCGCAGCGTAAGCGCAGCGTAAGCGCAGCATCAAGCCTTAAATAACAGCTGGCTCCCATCCACTCCCATGTTAATCCCTTGTGCCGGCCCCGCCGGAGGCTGAAGTGCATCACTGCGCCAACACTGCCTCGCGTCGTGCAGCGATCGTATCAGCGTCGAGTCTATTTTTTACGCTTGACGCAAGCGTATCGCTCCGGGAAACAGTGAAAAATGATTTTAAACGATATTGATGACATATTTGATATGATATAAATGATAAAATATGCATCCCATAGTTTGTATTCCCCTTCTGTTGTCCTGGAGTTTTAATTTGACCAATTTTACCAATCACATTATTAAATGTCCCCCTCTGCCCATCCATACAGACACATAGGCAGTCATATAAAGATAAAAAGAGAGAGGGGGGGTTGAACGGAGCAAACAGCAGAGAAGTTCTTGAAGATGGATGACATTATATTAATAATTGAAGTGGAGAAGTAGTAGCCTCCAGTAAGCTGTATGATCCTCAGCACATGTTGTATAAAGACAACATTAAAAAGGACAAATGCTGGGACGCTGTTGCAGTTAATGACAAATATCAGCTGTATGTGTGATCACGGAGAGGAATCGCAGGATGACCACCGCGGAGTTCAGCGTGTCCGGGGTGCAGCCTGGCCCCGGCGCTAGGGATCTACGCGAAGCTTACGCATCCGGTGTGACCAGCCTAGTGCTTACGCGACGCATACGCGACGCTTACGCGTCCGGTGTGAACCCGGCGTAAGGCATGCAGATGGGGAAGACTGAGGATCGAACCTCCGAACTTCTGGTTGGAGGACAACCACTCTCAAGTCTTCAGGTTTTTGGGTGTGTGGTTGGATGCTCATCTCACATGTAATGAACATATAATATATACAAGGTACTCTCCAAATGTAAAAAAATATTATTAATGTGATGAGATGTCAAACAGGGTCAGGATGGGGAGCGAGCAGGGCTTCAATGAAAAATAATATTAATATTTAAAATATTAAAATATTAAATAATAACTTCAATTGATTAAAGTTACCTCGGGGCATCACCCTTCAAAGGAAGGAAAAAGATAGCCAATTCATTGATTAAGTCTCATAAAAGTACATACTACAAATTTGGAACTCTGACAATTAAATTTATAACTATAACCAAAATTACCATATATACACTGCTCAAAAAAAATGAAAGGAACACTTTGATCCGATCAGATCTCATTGTGAAAAAAATTATGTTGGATATTTATACTGATATGGACAGTTTAATGTCTTAGGGACAAAAGGATGCCATATCTTTGATGGAAATAAAAGTTTTCAGCCTACATAGGGCTCAATTTTATAGACGCCCCGAAAATCATAGTGAAAAAGTGATGTGGCAGGCTTGTCCATTTTGCCAAAAATTCAATTTCTGCAACTCAAAATGCTTCTCAATATCTTGTGTGGCCCCCATGTGCTTGTATGCATGCTTGACAACGTCGCGGCATGCTCCTAATGAGACAACGGATGGTGTCTTGTGGGATGTCCTCGCAGATCTGTGAGCATCAGTGAGCTCCTGTAAAGTCTGAGGAGCAACCTGGTGGCGTCTGATGGACCGAAACATAATGTCCCAGAGGTGTTCTATCGGGTTTAGGTCAGGTGATCGTGAGGGCCATTCAATTGCATCAGTTTCTTCATCCTCCAGGTACTGCCTGCATACTCTTGCCACATGAGGCTGGGCATTATCGTGCATTAGGAGGAACCCAGGACCTACTGCACAAGCGTAGGGTCTGACCATGGGTTCAAGGATTTCATCCCGATACCTAATGGCAGTAAGACTGCCGTTCTCTAGCCTGTAAAGGTCTGTGCGTCCCTCCATGGATATGCCTCCCCAGACCATCACTGACTCACCACCAAACCGGTCATGCTGAACGATGTTGCGGGCAGCATAGGGTTCTCCTTGGCTTCTCCAGACCCTTTCACTTCTATCACAGGTGCTCAGGGTGAACCTGCTCTCATCTGTGAAAAGCACTGGGCGGCAGTGGCGGACATGCCAATTCTGGTGTTCTATAGCAATTGCCAATCGAGCTCCACGGTGCTGGGCAATGAGCACAGTGCACACTACAGGACTTCGCGCCCTGAGCCTACCCTCATGAAGTCTGTTTGTGACTGTTTGGGCAGAGACATTCACACCAGTGGCCTGCTGGAGGTCATTCTGTAGGGCTCGGGCAGTGCTCAACCTGTTCCTCCTTGCACAAAGCAGCAGATTTCGGTCCTGCCGATGGGTTGAGGACCTTCTACGGCCCTGTCCAGCTCTCCTAGAGTAACTGCCTGTCTCCTGGAATCTCCTCCATTTTGGAGGAGTTGGACAATCTGTGCAACTTCTGTAGGGTTAAGAAATCGCCTCATGCTCCCAGTAGAGATAATGACTCTAGCTAAAGCCAACACTAATAGAAAACCAGTCGAAGTGATCAAGAGGGAGAAACTTGACACATGCAAAACCACTCCTATTTTGGGGTCGTCTCATTGTTGCCCCTCTAGTGCACCTGTTGTTAATTCCATCAACACCAATGCAGCTGAAACTGATTAACAACCCCCTCTGCTATTTAACTGACCAGATAATTATCAAAAAAGTGCAATTGAATTCATGCCATACCCTGATAAAAAAGTGTTCCTTTAATTTTTTTGAGCAGTGTATATAGTTAGCTAAGTTGAAGGATATAGAGTTCTTTACAGTGTAGATGTTGGCAATATTCACACTTATGCAACATTAATAAAAAAACTTTTGTGAAAGAAAAACGTTTATTATGAAGATATTAAAGTGTAAAAACACAAATTACTAACGGTGTACTTACTATATATAGATGTATGTGAGTATGCTTGTGTGTGTCTATGTGAGTGAGTGTGCTTCCAAAATGGCGGCTGGCACCTCCAAAGAAAGCCCCCCCCCCCCCCCCCCTTTGGAATGTTTACTACATGTAGCGGGGGTCAGAAAGATGGGTGCGGAGATATGCGTGTGTGTTGGTGCTAAGTAAGAGAAAGGGCATAGAGTGAAGAACATACATAACTAACATTAACTTTCAAATAATTTGTAACCAAAATATCACAGCAACACAAATCAAGCTTATAAACATTACAAGGAATCGAATCAACAGTCTTTGCTTAGCCTAGTATAATTATTAAGCCCAGTTGTGGTACGCCGGGTTTACACCGGACGCTGAAGCGACGCATAAGCGCAGAGCCAAGCCTTAAATAACAGCTGGCTCCCATCCACTCCCATGTTAATCCTTTGTGCGGGTCCCACCGGAGGCTGAAGCGCCGCGCTGCACCAAGGCTTCCTCGCGCCGTCCAGAGATCGTTTCGGCGTCGAGTCTATTTTTTGCGCTTGACGCGAGTATATCGCACCAGGAAACAAGCTGAAAAATGATTTTAAACGATATTGATGACATACTTTATATGATATAAATTATAAAATATTCATCCCATAGTTTGTATTCCCCTTCTGTTGTCCTGGAGTTTTATTTTTACCAATTTTACCAATCACATTATTAAATGTCCCCCTCTGCCCAGCCATACAGACACACTAGCAGTCATAACGATAAAAAGAGAGAGGGGGGGGTCTACGTACTCTCCCCATAGGCTTGAGTGGAGAATACGTAATTTACCCTCGACACCCGACACGTAGCAAACAGCGGAGAATTTCTTGAAGATGGATAACATTAAATTTATAATTGAAGTGGAGAAGTACAGTGAGCTGTATGATCCTCGGCACATCAAAAAGGACACATTTTGGGACGCTGTTGCAAACCTCTTAAGAGGCGGGTGAAATTCGCCTAAAACGGCTGTTTTCTGTGCGACTCCCCAGTTAAAACAGTGGAGTCTTTCAGATTCCTGGGGACCATCATTGCACAGGATCTGAGGTGGGCGGAGAACATCACCTCCATCATCAAGAAGGCCCAGCAGAGGATGTTCTTCCTGCGACAACTGAGAAAATTCAACATGCCGCGGAAAGTGATGGTTGAGTTCTACACAACTATCATTGAGTCCATCCTCACATCATCAATCACCGTCTGGTTCGCTGCCTCCACTGCCAAGGACAAGGGCAGACTGCAGCGGATCATAAGGTCAGCTGAGAAGGTCATCGGCTGTGACCTGCCGGCTCTCCTAGACCTGTTCCACTCCAGGACCAGTAAGAGAGCGGGCAAGATCATTGCTGATCCTTCACATTCCGGTCACCACCTTTTCCAGAGACTTCCAACCGGAAAAAGGTTCCGGGCCATCAGGACTAAAACCTCGCGCCACCTGAACAGTTTATTCCCCATGGCAGTGGGGCTCACAAACAAGCCCCCTGCATCACACTGACTCTGCATCACCCAGACCCCTTGCACATAATTTATAATTTATATATTATTGGCACTATCACCAATCTCTGCACCTTAGAACCGCGTGTGCCCATAACTCTGTTACTGTATATATTTTTATTCTTTTTTATTCTATTTTTTTATATATTGTTGTTTTTATATTGTTTTTTTATGTTCAGTGCACTAATGACACCAAGGCAATCTCCTGAATGTGCAAATATACTTGGCAAATAAAAGAATTCTGATTCTGATTCTGATATTTGTATTCCTCAAAGTCTGTGCCTGATACACTTTCCTGTTTTCTTGGTAACTGATTGGTGCACATGTTTTGAATTGACAGAGTGAACTCCATAAGAACTGCTCATCTGTCAGTGAGATGTCCACAGCCGCCTCCAGCAGCAGCCAGCAGGCCTCTCTGCCATCTCTACACAACGACATGGACTGTAGCTGGAAGCCTTTTGGTATGTATCTTGACATTTCAGGCTTTTTGGTTGACTTTATAAAGTTTGAGTTAGAGGTTTGGGTGCACTAGATGTTAGTGATGGGAAGTTCGGATCAAATTCCTGCATGAAATTCCTAAATTAAAATAATATATCATGACAGTTTGGATGATTTGAAATGGTCATTTATTATCACACTAGCATTTAATTATCACGGCAAACAATTATGCTGCACTGAACTGTAAGTGTTAATGTAAAGTGAAAATACCAAAACCAGTCAGGATGACTTGTGAACGAATATAATTCACGTCTTTCTAAAACAGCGGAAAGGGAATGAGGTAACTGTTTCCTCTACTAAACAGGTCACATGAAAAAGGATCCTAAGACTCGTACAAAGACCCAGTCAGGAAATGAACGAATCATTTCTGTTTCTTCTAGCTAACAGAAGTGAGCCTATGCAGGTCACGTGAAAAAGGATCCAAAGACTCGTACCCGAAGAACCAGTCAAAATGAACAAATCATTTCTGTTTCCTCTAGCTACCAGTACTGAGCCTATGCAGGTCACGCAAAAAATGATCCAAAGACTCGTACCCGAAAACCCAGTCGGGATATGAACGAATCATTTCTGTTTCCTTGACTGAGCCTATGCAACAGTCCCGATGCGCGGCCACGAGAAAATTTGAGAGGACTCGTTACTCCCGAGTTCTTGTAAGGATTCGTTCAAAATGAACGAATCGTTCACGAACGACACATCACTACTAGATGTACTGAAGTCATCTTAGTACTGTTGAAGTAAATTATACAATTGATCAGCTACTGGAATACTATCCCCTTTCGCATGTATAAGTCTGATAAGAAATGTAACTATTTGATATTGAGATATTGGCACTGATGGGAATAACATAACTAATTACTTTAAAAAATTGTTTGTTTGTTTGTTTTTTTTTCATGGAAGTATCCAGAGTATATATATATATATATATATATATGTAATTTTTTTTTACTTGATATTCTCAGATAAAAGCAACTACAAACAGCTGATGGGAGCCATGGACTACTCTTTCCTTTGTGCCTATGCTGTTGGAATGTTCCTCAGGTGAGATGAAGTGGAGTTTTATTTAAAGCGTGAATTGAGTCAGTCTGAGTGAAAGAGTAAAACATTCACATTCACATTCAACCCTAATATTCTTTTTTCAACAAATTTCCCCCAAGCTGAAAATAGTCTTGCAGTCAAGTAATACAAAACGCATTCGAAAAACATAATGAATTGATAATATAAAACCTAGCCTAAATGATTCATCACAATTAATGCTAATTATCAGATGGTTAAACAACAGCCACTGCTCAAGTTGAAGGATGGGTGAGGGAGGAGTAACGCCCGGGCCACACAGGCTGCTCCTAGTCTTGATGACCAATCAAAGTGCTTATAGTCTTTGCCATTCACACACACAGTCATGCTGTGCATCTATTGGAAGCACTTTTTTCTATGCGTTCAGCATCTTGCCCAATGATACTTTGGCATGCAGAAAAGGGGAAGACTGGGATTGAGCCGCTGACCTTCTGGTTGGAGATCATCAGCACCTCATATGTTCCTGCTGCAATTGCAGAGGATCAAGTGAATCCTCTACAGCCCTTCTAAGCTTTTTCTTGATAATCTTTTCAAACCTATCAACACCAGTGAATTCAGAGCCACAGTTGTAAAATCAAATGTCTGGAGAGGCCTTGGTTGATTTTTTTTGTGTGCATTAAGGTTATACAAAGAGGTCAGGGCAAATACCGTTGCTTACTATAATAAAAAGGAACTTTTTATAAATCTTGTTTATTTATTTAGTCTCTCCCTCTCTTTGCATTTTATTCTCTAATATTAACACACACACCTGCACACACCTGTACCCAAGAGTGGTGGCGGCTTGATAATGTTGATAATGAATAGTAAATAACTAAGAGTAGGCTGTTTTAAATATAACCACTGTGTGCCCATGCAGTGGCATCATCGGAGAGCGTTTGCCCATTCGACTTTACCTGACTGTGGGAATGCTGGCCAGTGGCCTGTTCACCTGCCTGTTTGGACTGGGTTATGTATACAACATCCACAGCCTGGGCTTCTATGTTTCTATCCAGGTAAGATTAGTAAATCATGAGTTGATCAGGAAACATCTGTATTACTAAAAAAGTTGAAGCAGAGACCATAAGCCAACTTGAATTGCACTTATAGCACTGCTGAAAGAGAGCTGCCCCCATGCATGCTGAGATGAAGAGGGTGTTTTCACAAATAGTTATTTTTAAATTAACCAAACTATACTAATACCTTAAACGTGAAACCATTAAATGGTGTGCCTTTGGGCATTCAAAAAATCTGTCTATCAGTAAAATATTTAATTTTTTTATAAAAAATAGAAATATTAAATAATAACTTTAATTGACACTGAAGCTACCTCAGGGCACCACCCTTCAAAGGAAAAGCCATTTTATTAAGTCTCATGAAAGTACAAAGTACAGAATTGGAAACTCAGATTAATAATTCAATTAATAATTATAACCAAAATTACCACTTTAGTAGTTAGCAAAGTTAAAGGATATGGAGTTCTTGACAGTGTAGAGGCACCACCCTTCAAAGGAAAAGCCATTTTATTAAGTCTCATGAAAGTACTAAGTACAGCATTGGAAACTCAGATTAATAATTAAATTAATAATTATAACCAAAATTACCACTTTTGTAGTTAGCAAAGTTGAAGGATATGGAGTTCTTGACAGTGTAGAAGTGCAAATTCACACTTATGCACATTTGTTCAAATGAAACATTTATTAGGAAAATTATAAAGGTATACATGTGAGTGTGAGTGAGTGAATGAGTTTCAAAATGGGGATTTTTGAGTGGTTGCACCATGTGGTTGAGGTCACATGTATGTCTTAAGTTTGGGGAGATGTGTGTGTGTGAGGTGTTGGTGCCAGGTTGGAGAAAGTAGTAAGTTGCATGCAAAGAAAGACTGTGAGGAGCATAACATAACTAGCATTCGCTTTCAAATTACTTATTACCAAAATATCACAGCAACACAAATCAAACTTATAAACATCACATGAAATAGAATTAAGCGGTCCTTTGCTTAGCCTAGTGTAATGATTAAGCCCAGTTGTGTTACTAATTCATGAAAAGGGGAAAAGGGTCCCTTTTGATGTGTTGTTTGAAGTCCAATGAAGTGATCTTTCTGGAGCCATCCTGTTGTTGTGGTTCTTCTGGCAAGACATTGAGTCGAAGCAGCTTGTGCTGAAGTTTTGCCAGCTTGGGTAGGTAGAGTTTCTCCCTGGCTGGGTGAGCAGGAGAGGTACCTACTTCTCCTCCAGGAGAAGTGAGTACAAAGAGATACAATAGAGGGGCAACTGGACTTTTATTTGACTGATGACCTTATGGGTAATGGGGCGCACAGTGACCAATTGTGGTTCAAAGTTGTGTCCAGGGACTTCCGGTCGGTAGGGCAGATGGAGTAGACGTGTAGGCGAGAGCTCCCGTGAATGCTGAACTTTTCAAACAACCCAGCCCTCAATTTTAATTTTTAGGAAGAATTATTTTCTGTCTTCTTTTATCTTCAGTCCTGTTTTGCCCGGAAAAAACTAGTTTTCTCTCTGAAATGGCTTCGAAAAGCGGAAAATCAAGCAAAAAAGAAGAAGCTAACGCTAGCTTAACGCTGGAAGCCATCACTGTGCTGCATCGTGACTCTCTAGCCACCGAGTTCAAGACAACATTCAGCCAGCTCGACTCGAAGCTCGACCAAACGCGGCTCGCAGTAGAGGAACAGAGCCAGCGTGTCTCATCCCTGAAACTCGCTGCAGAGGACATCAGTCAAAGAGTCTCGGACCTTGAAAACATCTGCTCGACTCTGAGAGACGACAATGCTAAGCTTAAGGCTAAGGTCTCCGACTTGGAGAGCCGAATCAGACGTCAAAACGTGCGCATCTTGGGCCTGCCGGAGTCTACCGAAAGCGGACATCCCACCGACTTTTTTTCGAAGCTGCTGTGTGAGGTATTTGGGACGAGTTACTGCCTACTCCACCAGAAATCGACAGGGCCCATCGCTCTCTGGCATCGAAAACCGGTCCCCGGACAGCGACCGCGGCCAGTCCTCCTCCGCCTACACCGCTACCAGACGAAGGATCTCCTCATCAGAGAGGCTCGGCGACGGAAGCTCGATTATTGCGGCCAGCCAATTCGGATCGTAGAGGACCACAGCCCTGAAGTTGTCACCCAGCGAGCGGAGTACAGAGAAGTGATGACTGAACTTTATAAACTGGGTCTGAAGCCTGCTCAGCTCTTCCCCGCTCGGGTCCGACTGACGCTGCCCAGCGGAGCCAGAAAGTGGATCAGCTCTGCTTGACAATGCAGTTTTTCACCTGTGAGTGTTTGTTTACGTTGGGAGACAATTTTAACTCTACGTTACCTGGAACTAGACGCTTTATGTTAACTGTAATCATATCTTAGAGCTCACATTTGTTTATTTTTTATTCTTTCTATTTTGTTTGTGAAGACCCCCTAGATTAGGTCTACACATGTTTCTTTTCTTTTAGGAGGTGCTGACTCCCCTTATGTGTATGACACGGGAGCAATAGTTAGATGTGTGTGAGACAGGAAGAGGTGTTGTTGAATGATGTTTGTTCTGAAGAGCTTGCTGCTTTTTTTTCCCTAGCAGCTGTCTTGGTTGGGGAGGGTGGGTTAGGGTTGGATGTCACTGCCTGTAATTTTGTAATCTTTTCGAATCCAGCACAATGCACTAGTCACACCTTATCTCTTAATATTTTGCTTAGGTCACTGCGCTCATGTTTTAACTTTATTTATCAAGCGCTATGAACAGACATCTAGGTCTACTGAGTTGGAATGTTAAGGGTCTGAACCATCCTGTAAAAAGAAGAAAGGTCTTCTCACATTTGAAACAACTTAAAGCAGGAATAGCTTTCCTACAAGAAACCCATATTAGCAGTTCAGATAACGTCCGTCTGTTGTCACGATGGTCGGGACAGGGATTTCACTCCTCTTTCCAAGCAAAAGCCTGGGGAGTTTCAATTCTCATCAGCCAAGATATTCCCTTTGTGCAACATGATGTGATCTCTGATAGGTTCGGTCGGTATGTGATTGTCTCAGGTAAACTATGTAACACACTTGTAGTATTTGTAAACATTTAAGCTCCTAATGTGGATGACGTAGGTTTTCTTGAACGACTGTTTTCATTGCTCCCAGATCTTACTACATATTCTCTTATCCTCGGAGGTGATTTTAACTGTTGGTTAGACCCGGTTTTGGACCGATCTTCTACTAAACCCAGCACAGCGAGTAGGCCAGCCCGCTCTATTCAAGATTTTCTCTCTAACTATGGTGCTTGTGATATATGGCGTTCTTTGCATCAATACGACAGAGAATACTCTTTTTTTTCACACGTCCATCACACGTACTCAAGGATCTATTATTTCTTTATCGATAACGAACTTATTCCACTGGTTCATTCGTGCGCTTAGCAAAGTAATGTCATCTCGGATCACGCACCTATTGTCCTGACCATGTCTTTCCCTGGCCTCCCTCAGAGGAACAGACAGTGGCGATTCAATTCAACTTTGCTGTCGGATGATAACTTCGTCAAATTCATGCAGGAGGAAATAGCCTTTTTTCTTTCTACAAATATGTCTCCAGACATTTCTTGTTTAATTGTGTGGGATGCTCTTAAGGCCTACCTACGCCCAGACTAAGTGTCCAGATTTGTATAAAAAACGTTTGGAACTCATGACCAGATTCGATCTGCTCACTGCCTACTCAATTGAACAATAAAGAGTAAAACCATGTTTTACATATATGGAGACAAATCTGACAAATTATTAGCCCAATCAACTCAAAGGTCACAAAGCAAAACAAAATATTTCTAAGATCCGGTTACCAAATGGCCTTATAACTACAGATCCCCACAGATTAATGAAGCATTCAGGGACTTTTACACCCAGCTTTATACCTCAGTTTGTCAGAGTGATTCTAATGCAATTTCTGACTTTCTAAGTGGTCTCAACATCCCTAGTCTTTCATCAGACATAACGAAAAGATTGGAAGAACCTTTATCCCAGACAGAACTGGCTTGTGCCATTTCTTCAATGCAGTCAGGCAAGTGCCCAGGCCCCGATGGCTTCCCGGCAGAATTTTTTAAGAAATTCTCTCTGCTCCTTTCCCCACTGTTATGCTCAGTCCTCTCTGAATCTTGCAGGCAAGGTTCACTTTCTCCATCATTTACTGAGGCCTGTATTACCCTTATTGCAAAGAAGGGTAAAGATCCGACTGAATGTGCCTCCTACAGGCCTATTTCCCTTCTCAACACGGATGCTAAAATTGTAGCCAAGGTCCTAGCCCATAGATTGGAGACTGCCCTCCCTACAATCATATCCAAAGACCAAACTGGCTTTGTTAAAGGCAGGCAATCCTATTTAAATATTAGACGACTGCTTGACATTATCTACTCTCCCTCTGAAGATATCCCAGAATGCGTTGTCTCTCTCGATGCAGAGAAGGCATTCGACCGGGTTGAGTGTGTCGACTTATTTGCTGTGCTTGACAAATTTGGCTTTGGCCCAAAATTTACTTCATGGGTTAAGTTACTTTATTCACACCCCACAGCCACAATTTGCACGAACTCACAGCGGTCAAGACCGTTCAATTTGCATCGCTGAACCCGCCAGGGATGCCCCCTGAGTCCCATGCTTTTCGACATGGCCATTGAGCCGCTTGCTACAGCACTCCGTACAGCACTCCGTACTTGCAAGGACATATCTGGCATCGGTAGCACGGAGCATAGAGTTTCACTATATGCTGACGATCTTTTGCTTTTTATTTCTTATCCGACCGCCTCACTACCTCCCGCTCTTTCGCTGCTCAGTCAGTTTGGTAAATTTTCAGGCTTTATGTTAAACCTTAACAAAAGCGAGCTGTTTCCTATCAACAACAACGCACAAGCTTTAGACCTTGCCAATTTGCCTTTTAGAATTGAGAATTAAGTTTTCCTATCTAGGTATCTCAGTTACAAGAAAGCACAAAGATCTATTCCAAAACAACTTTACCATGTTATTGAATCAGACTAAACAAATATTAGCACAGTGGTCACCCTTGTCATTATCTCTTGTCGGACGTATTAACTCATTTCAACATTTTACAGCTTAGGAAATATTTTGGATTTCACAGCTTCTCTCTTCTGAGCCCCATCGCATCAAACCATCTTTTTAAACTGTCCTGCCAGGATTCTGCTTTTCGTGAATGGCACAGGAAGGGTATCATGCGCTTTAAAGACCTGTTCATAGGCAACAGCCTGGCATCTTTTGAGCAGCTAAGTGAAAAATTCAGTCTTCCTAAGTCAAATTTTTTCAGATATCTTCAAGCAAGGCATTTTGTTGTTTCTCATTTACCTGGCTCTTTAATATCAACAGACTTGACCACTGTTGATAGAGTTCTCTCTGTCAATCCACTTAAAGAAAAGTTAATTTCAGCTCTGTATAACATGGTGTTGGATCTTGGGCGTGCCTCCACAGATAGGCTTAGAACAGCATGGGAGGAAGACTTGGGTCTCTCTCTATCAGAGGACACTTGGACTTCCATACTTAAACTGGTTGGCTCGACCTCCCTCTGTGCACGTCACAGTTTAATTCAGTTCAAAGTGGTGCACAGGGCTCATATCTCAAAAGCAAAAATATCATCTATGTACCCTGATATTAGCCCACATTGTATCAAATGTGGTTTTGCTGAAGCTTCACTCATCCACATGTACTGGTCCTGTTCGAGCCTTACCAACCACTGGAGAGAAATTTTCCATACACTCTCGGGTGTTAGGCATCAGATTGGAACCAAGCCCGTTGATTGCTCTTTTTGGGCTCATGGAGCGAGAGGTCAAGTTGTCCATAGAAAAACGACGTACTATATCCTTTGTCTCCCTGCTAGCTAGGCGACTGATCCTGCTCAGGTGGAGGGATGCCTCCTCCCCGACTCACTCACAATGTCTAGAAGAAATCATGTCCTGCTTAAAATTGGAGAAGGTTAGATACTCGCTTAAGCAATCAAGTGGGAGATTTCAGAAGGCCTGTGGTCCTTTTCTTAATGCATTCCAGACTTTGTGAAAACCTGGCCATTAGGTGCAGCTAAACAACACTATGTACTCTTTGCTTATTTTTAGCGCAGGCTCTAGATGTGATAATGTGCTCATATTATTGTAGTGTATTGGCAGTGACTGGGAAGGGATTATTTTTCATTTGAAGATTTTATTTGATATATTCTGTCTTTTCTGTATAACGTTGCATTTGTTTTTTTTCTGTTTTTCTCTTTCTGTTGTTACCTTGTGTTTGTTTTTGTTTTTTTCCTGAAGTTATATTGCCCAATTCATGTCTGTCTGGACACATTGGTGTAGATTGTTGTACTCATGTTTACCTCCTGTCTCTGTAATGTCCATTCAGCATTGCACTTGTATATATATTGAAAATCCTTCAATGAACAGATTTGATTTAAAAAAAAAGTTGTGTCCAGGGTTAGATTAACACCTAGGTGTGAAGTTGAAGCACTCTGGGAGAATGAGTTCTGGAAGCTCTCCTTTGTCTCGTACCCAGCCTACAAAGACTTAAATGAACAAAGCCATTGATTAGACAACTTAAACTCTTCAGAAATTGAATCCATCATGCAGGACTGTTTCTCAAAGACTGGGATGTGCCTAAAGCTGCAGCCACACCGGAGGATTTCTCCATCAACATACCGGAGCATGCTGAATATGTCAATAGGTACATTAGCACCTGTGTTGACAACATTGTGCCCACCATACAAGTTTGGAAGTTTCCTAACGATCAGGGAACGAGAGACTACAAAAGAGCAAAGTACAGACTGAGGAAAAACATCAAAGAGGCTAAAAAGCAGTACAGAGAGAAATGGATGGCTTCTACTTTACTGCTGATACAGTGTGGATGCGGCTGGGCCTGCAACACATCACAGATTATAAGGGCACATCTACAGAGATCACCAACTCCACCATCACCTTGCCAGAACAGCTCAACCAGCCTTGAGGAAAATTAACCCCTACAATGCAGAAGGCCCGGATAACATCCCTGGGCAGGCCCTCAAGGCATGTGCTACAGAGCTGGCTGATGTTCTCCTCTTCATCTTCAACCTGTCCCTCTCACAGGCCACTGTCCCCACCTGTTTCATAACCACCACCATCATCCCAGTTCCCAAAAAGAGCACAGTGACTTGACTACAGGTCAGTTGCACCCACTCCAATCAACATAAAGTGTTTTGAGAGAGTTTTTCTGGCCCACATTCATAGCCTCGGACACATCTCTTCAGCCTTTCACATAGCCCTCTTCCACTTGGAAAACAAAGATGCCTACATCGGGTTCTAATTCTCATCTCTGTTAAGAGTTGCACATGAACAGTATTGATTAAACATAACAATGCCTGCATCGTGGGCATTGCTGGTCGAGTAGGTTTACCAGATGTCTGATCAACATTCTCTCGCTTCACTGTGATGCAAATGACATGTTTGTGCTCTTGTTTAAGCACAAACATGCTTAAACATCGTGCACTTTTAAGAGTTTTTGATTAAAGAGAAACTTTATAAACTTTGTGAAACGCTGTCTGTCAATTCCTAATTATTTGAGAGTACTTGTAAATTTGGTTAACGTTATATATTAAGTTCTTTCTTTGTGTGCATTTGTCCCAGTATTGTCAAGACTAAATTTTTCAAACAGGAGAAGTAGTTGTGGAAACACTACTGCTTTTGTCCACATAGGCGCAAAAATCAATGAAAATGAAAAGGTCCTTGTAGGACCTTTAATGCATCTTGGGATCATTCAAACCTTTACTAAGAGCTGGCCACTTGTGATCAGGTCTGCCTAGGTTCTTTAAAATACACTCAAATTAACACTCAGTGTAATTCCCTACACAATCTTCTACATTTTGTTTTATTGAACAGATTTAGCACATACTACTTACTTCAAGTTGTTCTGTCTGTGTGTTGTCAAGAAAATCTATTTTTTTTTGTTACCTGCTCCGTCTGCCTGCTGCACCCGGCTGCACCTCTCGCCTGAATAATTTGGAAGGCTTGTTGCTGTTGTGCATGTGTGTAAGGCAAACTACGGGTAAAGTCCGTACCCAATTCTTCGGATTTAACCCGCACGTAATGTCTGAAAATGGCTCTACTGTACTTATGCTTTAGTGTTATCTCTAACTTGTAATTAGCTTTGAGTAAAATATTTGCCAAATAAGTAATTTGAATTATTAATTTGTCCTTTTGTGATTTTAGGTGGCTAACGGATTGGTCCAAACCACTGGCTGGCCTAGTGTGGTGACCTGCATTGGCAACTGGTTTGGAAAGGGAAGGTAGGATCTAACTGTATGGAAGTTTTCTAGAAGCTGGTAAAAGGAGAAATCAGGCAGCAGCTGATGTCTTATGCAGAATATTTCAATATAGACCTGATGCATAAAAAAGACCAGAAGGTGGAACAACATACAAACACTAATGCTGGGGATAAACCGGAGGCATAAGCGCAGTGAAATGCCACTAAACGCTTCCTTTCGGTGCCCGTGTTACTCCATTGGGCTGTAACACACTGGCAACGAAGTGCTGCGAAGCAACGAGAAGCGCTGCGGGCGGCTCACGATCTGTAACAATGGTTTGGGCGTCTTTTCTATTTGTTCTGCTTGCCACGGGCTAATCCATTCTTAGCCAATTCTCCTGAAGTTTAAAGTTCCCCGATTTTGTCACCCCATGACGATATCTGCCCATCCACTGTAATTGTTTTTCAAATTATGTACTTATTCCACACTATTCTCCTGTACAGATATAATTTAATTTACATGATATACATAATATATAGTGGCATATACATTAATGTGTGAGGATGGTCAAAAATTCCTCAACACAAACTTCTCTTATTTTTATTCTTAGTGATACTCCAACCCCATCCTGCTGCTTCCACTACTATAGGTCTCATTCATTTTCCGATGTAAGAAAAGCTTTCTTTTTTATTGCACTATTAACAAAAAACACATCTATCATGAGATTATTCTTTTTCAAGTATATTTTGTAAATAATACACATTACGAACATTTTTCTTCCAATTTAATGTTTTACTTGGCTTTTTTGATCCGATCACGACTGAGTGACCACATATATGGTTAAAGTTAGGTTAGTTTAATTACCTCAATATAGATAACAACCCTGAGATATCAGATTCCCTATAGTATATTTAAAGGGCCCATATTATGAAAATTCCACTTTTGTAGTGCTCCTACACGTTAATGTGGGTATCTGGCATGTCTACCGTCCCAAAAACTCTAGAAAAAAACAACTCCCGCAATTTGTTGTGGTTCCTCTAAGTCAGAAACGATACGCTAGATGGCGTCGAATGGGATTACGACCCGAAAATATGTCATAGTCTCGCTACATGGCCTTAGACCACCCCCCACCATCATCTCACCTGGCTGTGAGAGCCCCAGTGCCCCAGCTCAGCCCCGCAGTGGGAGCTGCAGCTGGCACAGTTAGCTTGCGAGCTAACGCTAGCCCCCCAGTGCCGGTGAGATTATGGTGGGGGATCACCATCATCTCACCGGTGACCCCCCACTGGTGAGATGATGGTGATGATGGCGAGCTCCGGACAACGCGATCCACCGTGGAGAGCGCCCCCCCCCCCCGGGATAGAGTCTCTGCGGTCTCCGCCTCCGCCTTTATCGGCCACTTAGATGTCTGACAGGTCGCGAGCTAGCGTTAGCTTGCGAGCTAGCTGCGCCAGCTCCAGCTCCCACTGCGGGGCTGAACATAAAAAAATACAGTTTAGCCAACTAATGTTGTAGCTGACCCCCAAGGCCGTTTTGTAATAGTTTCAGGTTCCCTGAATAATGTCACTGTTCTTGTAAATCTTTATAAACCTAACTGGGATGATGAAGCATTCATTGGAAAAGTAATTTCACTTCTACCTGATTTAATCTCTAACCATTTAATTTTGGGAGGCGACCTTAATTGTGCACATTGTCTTATCCAAAACATGATTCCGCCACTAAAACATCAAAAGCAATTTCATAATTTAGGTAGGAAGTATGGATCCATGGCGTTTTCTTAATCCTGATAAAAAGCAGTTTCCTTACCCTCCCGTTCATAAAACATTTTCAAGAATCAAATTACTTTTTGTTGATAGTTATTTTTCCTCTGCTGTCAAAAGCACTGAATATCTACCTATTGTGATATTGTTACTTGGCATCTGTTTTAAACTCTTACAAAAAACATGCTCTTCCTGGAGGTTGAATTGCACACTCTTAAATGATGATAGATTAATTTTATCATGATATCACCAGACCAAACAGAATTCATGAAAAAACAGTATTCCTCTAATGTCCGTCGTCTTCTCAATATCCTTCTCTCTCCAGCATCCACTGAGACTTCAGAAGGGGTGGTCTCTTTGGATGTGGGGAAAGCATTTGATCGGGTGGAGGTGGGGGTATCTGTTTGATATCCGTAAGAGGAATTTTCAACTGATTTCCAAGCCTTTTGCTTTTAGATGGCTATTTAAGATACCGAATGCTTGGTTACATTGACAAGCCTGTTTTCATATAAAAATATATGATCTTATTTAGATGATAATATTGTTATATTTCTACAATTATTTGAATTTCCCCAAAGTAAGTTGTTACTATATGTAAAATGCCTGCCATGGTGTAATTTCCCATGTAATTTTGAAAATACATGAAGTTCATTCATGAAGAACTTCAGTTGTTCTTACTTAAATATATGAGTTTATTATGACATGGATCTGTCTACGAGGAAGATTCTTGGTATAACATACATTCAGATAGTCAAACCAAATAGCTTAGACTACAGCAGATGCTTCACAGTATTATACCCTCTAGAAGAGAAAAAATATATAAGCCTACGTCACCTCGGTCCCCCCACAAACTCTCAATGTTTGACACACAGTCACAGACAGGCTGGCATACAGGCATCATAAATCCTACGGAGGATCTCATAACTTCAGATCAACCACTTATACAAATAGTTGGGTTAAGGCCTAGTGTAAGTCACAACAACTCCCAATGATCATTATGATGTACAGGAACAATACAGTAAATGTAAAATTCCTCAGAGTCTGTGAAAAAAACCAGGCATTACCTGATGGTTGTAAATCCTCTAACCGAGAGAGAGAGAGAGAGAGAGAGACACGTTAGTGAAGGATACAATTAAATCGAATGGGTGAATTGCAAAACTCTACTGTAAAGCCCTTTGAGTGTTCATCAAGACAAGAAAAGAGCTATATAAATATAGACCCTTTTCCATTTATAGTCTACTAAAGAACATTGGTATAACTATTAAAGTTATTACTCTAATAATATAAGTAATATATATTTCTGTCCTCCTCAGGAATTGCGCTCGACAAATTTCTCTGTTAATTGTTCTTACGAACAATGAGATGAAATTTCCACCCCTGGTTGTAGTGTTCGGCAGTATTCTCTCTTGCACCTGCTGAAAGAGTTAATGAGTGTCCTGTCTTCCTGTCAGGCGTGGACTTATCATGGGCTTGTGGATCTCCCACACCTCAGTGGGCAACATCCTGGGCTCTCTGATTGCTGGCTATTGGGTCTCCTCCAACTGGGGCCTGTCGTTTATTGTACCAGGGATAATTATTGCAACCATGGGAGTTGTCTGCTTCTTCTTTCTCATTGAGCGTGAGTGCTGCCTCCTCATTGTCAAGTTGGCTAAAATATCATGATATATTTTGCTTGATTTATTTATTTTTGATTTATTTTTTTAATTTAATGTGTTCATTTAATTTTAAAGTGCAAAGTAAATCTCTGTCAAATGAGACTTGCTGAATGAGGCTAAAATATTAGAGGAAATTAATTGGCTGCGTTACCACTAATATATTTTCACTTTAAAGTTATGTTTTAAAATGAATATGAATGAGTGTGTATGGAGCCTGAACTGTCTGCTTTTTGCGGCTTATATTTCCGCTTACTGACATAATATAATAGTATAGAAATAATACAAAGAGTACATGTTAACCTCAAGGCATCTTTTCCCATCTTCAGACCCAAATGACCTAAAAAGCATGTATGCTCAAAATTCTCCCCCTGGCAAGAGTGTGAGTACAGAGAGATTTTTGTTTGTCATTTTTGTAAATAGAAACACATTCTCATTTTCTCTGTCTAGATCTTATCATTCTTCCTTATGCTTGTATTATTGGTATTCATTAAAGGAATAGTTCACCCAAAAATGAAAATTCACTCATCAACTTACCCCTGCGCAGATGGAGGGGTGAGTAGATGAGTGAATGACCACTTCTTTGAAGATAAAAAAAACAACATAAAATGCCTCCATACTGCTCCTGTTGAGTCATCCACAAGTGTCCATAAGCCCCAACATTCAAACTCGACTTAGAACAAGATAATTTACACTGTTTTTAGCCTTAATGTCAGCTTTTGTCCTGAGCCCAGAGCCGCGCACACACAGCACAAGTTTGCGCCTCTATGTTCTGGCCCCAAGGAGCACATGATGACATCAGCAAGAACTCGCTATAGCTGCAGTGACTAGAGATGCTACCAGTACTTATAATGAGTTCTCACTGATCTTGTTGCATTCACCCTTAGGCGGGAGCTTGTGTGCGTGCAAACGTGAAAGTGGCTCCAGGCAGGAGGATAGCAGCAGACCTTTAGGCTAAAAACTTGGTGTAAATGATGCAGTTTTGAGTTGAATATGAAAGTATGGGCTAACAGACACTTGAATGACACTACGAGTGCAGTATGAAGGCTTTTTTTGTTTGTTTGAAGAAGTTGTCCCCCACTAACGTACTTGATTTGGCTGCAACGCTGTTAACCCCTGAAACTCCCAAAAGTGTTTTGTGGACTCAAACACTTCACCCACCCCTCCATCGGCATTGTGGTGAGTAGATAATGAATGCATTTTAATTTTTGGGTGAACTATCCCTTTAGTGCCCTAGTGTGTATTTCAGCTCGAGTTGTGTTATTTTGTTGTTACAAGTATTGATCCAGCTACATTTATATTAATGGGCTGTTGTGCAGCCCCTCATTTGAGCTTCTGACCTAAACAGACAATATATTGGAAGACATGTGAATATGAATGTACTTTATTGTCCTTTCAAGCAGCTTGGAGTAAATGGACACAGCGAGGTGTATCTGCAACACAAGAACAATAAATCCCAGGTTTGTGTGACAAAGAAGCATATATATAGCCTGAGGAGTAGAGTGAATGTCCTCCTCCAACCAGAAGGTCAGCGGCTTGAATCCCTGCCTATGCCGAAGTGTTGAATAGATGTTGAATGCACTAATTAGAAGTCGCTTTGGATAAAAGTGTCAGCTAAAAGACATTTAATGTAGTAGAGCTTAAACAAGTGTGACATCCTCTGCCCTTAACCCTAAATAATAGTAAGGGGGAAAAAAAAAGAAATTAACTATTTAAATACAACCTATTAACCATTCAGAGCATTTAGTCCATAATGGAATGCTTCAGATTGTAAATGTTTTCCTGATTAATTGGCAAGTCTGTAACCCAGTTCAGACATTGAACAGTGTGAGAATATCATTGTTTGTTTTGACCAAATACTGTGGTAAATTTTTCTAAGCTTGTCATTCAGGCAGACATACTACAGGTACTAGTACTATTGCCAGGAGAGTGTTAAAAACAGGAAGGTCGGTTCCCTCAGTGATTCAAGGTCTTTAATGGTCATTTCATCAGGAGTCACATCTTTCAGGTTGTGTGGGATTCTGGATGAACACTGAAATATCATTGTTTTGGTGATTGCAAATGTTGACACACTGGGCCTTTATGGACATCTGGTAAACAGACCATGCCATGCTTACCATCATCATAGAATGTCAATGGGGGCATGTGGATTCTCACAAAAAGAGCACTTACATCCCCTTGCAGACTTGGCTTAGGTTGGCCCCAGGATGTCAGAACATTAGGATTCAGACTCTGGGTTTCTTGAAACTTTTTTTGATGATAATGTTAACAGAGTTGGGTTTATTATATGCAGGTGTTCTTTACAAACCACCCATATATTACAACAAATGGGTTGAACATTCAGTATGCACCATGAACTGAACTGATCAGAACAACTGAAACATAAAAGAACATGTAGAAATACTGTCATTTATTGGCTCTTTCTTCCATTCAGTTTTCCCTTCTCCTCCCTCTCTTTTAGAGCTACGACATAGAGCACCTGTTGCCCAGGGACAGAGTGTGTGTCCCTGTGCAACCAGTCGTAGTGGTTAAGAGTGAATCAGAACCATCTGCCATCAGCTTCACGGGAGCCCTACAAATACCGGTCGGCTACACACAGACACACACTATGCCATCATCTAAACCACTTTTTATTTAAAAGCATTGGAGCATTACAGGCATGGATGATGATGCTGAATGATCAGTCAAATCAATAACTGAAATTAAATCTTTCACATGTTATTAAAGAAGGCTTCAATGAGTCGCTCCACATAAGTTGTTCCACATAAGACCTATTCAGACCTAGAATAGATCATCCATCCTGAGAGATCCAATCACAGGTGCACTGAGTTAAGTCTACTGATCACACATGGCATTAAAATGTCTCCTTAATGTACAGTCCCCACTCAATATTCAAATTATCACATACTTCATTTGTGCTTGCAAAGACCAAATAATGTTTTTACCCAGTCTGACTTGTGTCTGTTGTCAAAAGGTTTGAGAGTGTGTCAATGCAAGAGATTAATTAATTAACCAATTGAGATTTAAATCTACTATGACGAAAGATTTTATCCTTTTGAAAACAAATTAAAATCATAATGTGTTCACATCGTTGATATTGTGGTGGTGGCCTCAAACAAATCAGCGTATTGGCAATGAGAAACATAAAAATACATTTAATTTATTGCGAAACTGTAGCGGCTCAGAGAACGTCAGCTGACACCACCTCTGATTGTGGTCAGTCACAGAAAAGCTATTATAATAATAAATTGGTTTTATGTGTATGTCTGTCTTGCTAGGGGGTGATCGATTTCTCTCTGTGTCTGCTTTTTGCCAAACTGGTCAGTTACACCTTTCTCTTCTGGCTGCCGCTCTACATCACAAAAGCAGGTGAGGACAAACTTTTAAATTTTACTTAATCAAAGGATTTAGCCCAATGGGCTTAGATTGAAACATGGCGCCATATCCTTGTGCGCCTCGGCACACCGTGCAAAAGGCAGTTAAATGTCCAGTGCGCAGGGAGCCTGACTGTATGGAGCCCCTGAAGTCCCAAAAGATTTAAATTCAGTGGCTCTGTAGCTCTGTAGAAACAGCCAATTGACTGTCAAAATAATGCAATTCATGCCGACATGTTTAGTTTCAATCATAATACTTAAGAAATTACCCAAACTCTTAAAATTTACTGTTGTCTTTAAAGCATCGGCCAGTGGTGTCTTTACTACACAGAGTACAAACACGACCAAATAATATTAATTCAGTTAACTTCTTTAGATTGAGGTAATCAAAGCTGTCTCTAAATTTAATAATCATGCATTTTTTATTTTGCCTCCTTTGAATTGGATCTTTTTTAATTTCAGGCTCCGTTCTTTCTATCATACTCACTCTCACTCACTGTATTATCCACAGCAGCAGCAGAGTATCAGTGTATTTTCTTTATTTTCTATCCCATAAAATCACGCATTACCTCCACCTTACTAACAAACACCTCGATGTCAGTGTCAGTATGTTTTGCTTCATCTTCTCATCGCTAAATGCCGTGACTCATGACTCGCGGTGGAAACCCATTGGTCAGCAGCATAATTTAATATTCATGACGTGCTTTGCATTAATAATTCATGGTTGAAAGTGGTCGTGTGGAGGGCAGACTTGGAGGCAGACCCTAGTACTCAGATTTCCAGGTGGACTGTGATTTATACAGCGAACATTGCGTTCAGGTGTGCGTGCGCACTGTTTTATAAATGAAACCACTGTTCAGTTTTATCATCACCTCATTAGTCAGACGAAAGACTTTGCGACAAAAGAAAACCGAACTACAGCAATATATGATCAATCACTGGCCACTTTATTAGGCCATCTCTTCAATTGCTTGTTAACACAAATAGCTAATCACGACTTGCTGAAGTTCAAACGGAGCATCAGAATGGGGAAGAAAGGGGATTGAAGTGACTTTAATTGTGGCATGGTTGTTGGTGCCAGACGAGCTGGTCTGAGTATTTCAAAAACTGCTGATCCACTGGGATTTTGACACACAACCATCTCTAGGGTTTACAGAGAATGATCTGAAAAAGAGAAAATATCCAGTGAGCGGCAGTTGTGTGGACGAAAATGCCTTGTTGATGTCAGAGGAGAATGGGCAGAGTGGTTTGAGATGATAGAAAGTAGGGCTGCAACTAACGATTATTTTGGTAATCGATTAATCTATCGAATATTTTTTCGATTAATCGACTAATCTAACGATTATTTCCCATAGCAAATTAAAATAATGACTCAAAATGTTGGAATTTGAACTTCAAATGTATTTCAGGAACAAGTTGTGTAAACATTTAAACATCATAATAAACAAACAAACAAAATTGTAATACCAATGAAAGTGCAAAGTTGCTATGGATTATTTCCCATTAAAATGACTCAAAATGTTGGAATTTGAACTTCAAATGTATTTCAGGACAAGTTGTGTAAATATTTAAACATCATAATAACTTATAAAGTGACATGTGATGCCAAGATATGCCTCTGTTGCTACACTGGTCCAAGCATCAGTTGTGAGGGCAATCTTGTTCTCAGTTAATTGTGTTGATATAAAATAATTTTTTTCCACAATCTTTTGTTTGAAGAATGCTAAGTGGAGGAGGTTAACTTTTCAGAACTAGGGTTACAGAGGGGCGGAAAAACACAGTGTGTTATGTGTAGATTAAGTGAACTGCATTACCCAGAATGCACTAGGCATACGGCTGTAGACGTGATTTTAAGAATCAGTGCACAGCTAAGAACACTTTGGTGGTTTAAGAACACATTTCCAACTGTTCATGAATCTGACTTTGAATATTCCCGGAATTTTGCAACCCTATTCAGAACGAATGAAAAGACAGGCTACTCTGATAATTTACTGATTTACTACATTGCACTTAACATAACTGAAATAGCGTTAGCAAGCATCCTCCATGAGACGTTCTGTTTTTCAACATGTAAGCGTAAACCTTACAATAAGTTAACAAGGCTAACGTTACTCAGGAGGTTAATTTAAACTTACCCATCTGGAGGAGAAGACTTGGTGGCTCCAGGATGCTTCCGTTTCAAATGTTCATGCATTGCCGTGGTGCTGCTATGAAATGCTAATTCCGTTTTGCAGATGCTACATTGTACTTTTTTATTTGATTTGCTGGTAAAATATTCCCAGACTTTTGAAAGTCTCGGTCTAGCTTGTTTCGGCTCTCTGATCCGCCATGATTCCAAAACGTTCTTCTTCTACGCCTTGGTGCATATAGACAACGGAAGCGATACGTAGTAGACGCACGTATTGCGCTCTCCCGCACTGACTTGTAAAAACTCAACTTTTCATAACCCAAACCCGACCCGAATCCCTAGTAAAGAGGGATTAAAATCCTCCACGCTTCATGGCCTCCGGAACCAGGCTGGCTTAAGAGAGAGAAACTGCGAAAGACGATTCGTTCGACATGGCTAACCAGATTAGCATGCCTGCTCTGACTAGCTTGCTGGAGGAGCACCGCCAGTCCATATCGGTGGCACTGTCCGCTGAGCTCAGGTCGGAGTTTGCCTCTCTTGAGGCTAAACATGACACGTGCAGGCCACAGTGACTGACTTTGGTGAAAGAATTGAGAGTCTGTAGTCCAACGCCATTTTAACTGAGGAACGCATCTATGCTCCACCCTATCAGAGGCTTGTGCTAAACTCAAAAGCAGAAACATCGATCTGGAGGGACGAAGCCAACGCAACAACATCAGGATTGTCGGCCTGCCTGAGTCCATAGAAGGTCCCTGACCTACGTCCTTCTTCTCGGACGTCCTGATGGAGATACTCGGAGACCAGGTGCTACAAACTCCACCCGAGCTGGACCGGGCCCACCGCTCCCTAGCTGCTAAACCGCGACAGGGAGACCGGCCCAGACCCGTGATTGTGTGCCTTCACCGGCACCAGACCAAGGAGCTAATAGTCCGGGAGGCCCGCAAACGGAGGAACGACCTGAAGTACCGCGACTCGTCGGTCCGCATCTACGAGGATTACTGCCCCGACGTTTTAGAGCAGCGGGCAGTCTACCGCGAAGTCATGGCCAAGTTGTACAACCTGGGCCTCCGGCCGGCTCTGCTTTACCCTGTAAAGCTTCAAATCACCAAGAAAGATGGCACTAAGAAACGTTTCTCCTCGGCCAAGGAGGCCGTTGCCTTCGCGGGGACCCAGCCCGCCTCCTGAGGCTGCATCACCGGCTCGGCTCCGCAATCGTTGAACTGGCTAATGACTAGCAGCTAACGCTAACAACATTACCGACACGGGCCTCGGGATGACTCGCCCAGCCGAGTGTCTCGACACGAAAACATTCAACACACAGTGACTGTGAACTCTTTCTAGTGTCTTAGGATGCTTTCTGAACACTGAGATTTTTTTTCACCATTTGTAAATCTCCACCTGATGCTGAGTATGGAGTCCACCTCGGTTTGTTTTGATTAGCCATGTCACAACCGTTAGTCACTGATTACACTTTTCATTTTCCAGTAGGGGTAATATCAGTTAAACATTTAATACGAAGTTGTCTGTTATATCACAGTGTGAGTCCGGATGAATGTGTGGTTTCTTTTTCTCTTTGGTTATATGAAGATGCAGCCTCTCTAGTCTTGTTTTTTCCTCCCGGGTCATATAGTCCCCTACTGTTCTGTAGAGGCGAAACAACAGGAAAACTCGCCGGTTTTTTTCTATAATACTGTGTGGTTGTTGTTGTTTTTTTTGTTTTCTTTCTCTCTCCTTCTCTGAACGACCGTTTTTTAAAAATGCTCATGTTCACGTGTGAGTAAATTGGTTTTATGCCTTAAAACATGGGAGGCACTGAAACTTTTTTCAGTTAATGTTTGACCCTCTGTATTATCTGGGTTACATTTAATCCAGCGGGAGTGGAGAAGTTATGGGGATAAGTGAGTATAAAGAAACTGGAGGATATACAGGGGTTTTGAATGGTTGTTTGTTTTGTTTTTTTGTTTTTTGTGTCCCCCCCCCCTCCCAAGGGCATCACCACCGTACATCTCCGCTTGACAAAGGGTGAATAATGCATAATACAACTACACCTCCAAATCATGGCTGCAGGTTGGTATGGAACGTTAGGGGAGTCAATGGAACAATCAAGAGGGGCAGAGTGATCTCACACTTGAAACAGCTCAAAGGGGATATTTATTTCCTTCAAGAAACTCACCTTAAGACCTCTGAGATTTCACGTGTTAAAAGACCTTGAATGAGTCACGTGTTTCATTCCAAATTTTCTCCGGCCATCATTATAAGTAAAAATATAACATTTGAACCAACAAAATCAGTTGAAAATCCAAATGGCCGTTTTGTGGCTGTTTCAGGCAAACTGTTTGACATCCCAGTTATTTTAGTGAGTGTCTATGCCCCTGTGTGGGATGATGACAAATTCATAACCCATCTTTTCTCTTCCCTCCCGGACATGGACAGTCATTACCCTATTATAGGTGGCGATTTCAAACTTATTCAAGATCCTGTTCTAGATAAGTCCTCCGCTAGGCCCCTCACTTTGCCCAGTTCAGCTACTACATTGAAATCTTTTATGAACCAGCTTGGTCTTTGTGATCCATGGAGATCTCTTAATCCAACCACTAAGGCCTTTTCATTCTACTCCCATGTCCATCGTACATATTCTAGAATCGATTTTTTTCTTGTTGATAACAGGCTACTGCATTGAGTCAACTCTGGCGAGTATCACAGTATAGTGATCTCAGACCATGCTCCTACGTCCGCTGTCTTAAACTTTCCAAAATACAGTCCTCCACATACTCAGTGGAAACTTCTCACTTTTTATTGAATAACTAACGTTTTAAAACATTTTTTCAGGAGGAAATAGCTAATTTTTTTCAGGCGAACGACACCCCAGACGTCACAAGATGCACTCTTTGGGAGGCGTGTAAAGCTTATCTGAGGGGACAGGCGATCTCGTTTGCCTCTCGGCAGAAAAAAGCGGACGTGGAAAGGGTGGTCTGGCTCTCAGAGCAACTAGTTAGTATCGACACACAACATGCCGCCGCCCCTACTCCCTCCCTTTATGACCAACGTCTTAAACTTCAGGCTGAGTTTGACCTCCTGTCAACATCCAAGGTTGAGACAAAATCGTTAAAAACAAAGCAACGCTATTTTGAAATGGGAGATAAGGCGGGCAAACTCCTCGCCCATCAAGCTAGAACCGCAGCTCTTTCGAGACTGATCCCTAGGATAAAATTGCCGTCGGGGTCAGTGGTCACCGACCCCAAATTGATAAATGATGCGTTTTTGAACATCTATTCTGACCTGTATACCTCAGAGTACTCACCTGAAATCTGGAAGAACCACAATCCCCTGGAGGAGCTCTCATATCCCAAAGTTGATGGCAATCTGGCTGATAAACTGAGCGCTCCGATTGCAGCAGCGGAAGTACAGGAGGCGATTAGGCAGGTACCGCACGGCAAATCCCCTGGCCCAGATGGGTTTGTAGTAGAATTCTACAAAGCATATTCAATCCTAATAATCCCACATTTGGCTAATGTATGCCACAAATCCTTTAATAGTGGGAGATTGCATCCAACCCTATCAGAAGCCAAGCCATCTCTCTTTTATTAAAAAAAGACAAGGACCCTATAGGCCCATCTCACTTTTAAATGTGGACCAAAAGATTCTTGCCAAGGTTCTAGCCCAGGGGTCACCAACACGGTGCCCGCGGGCACCTGGTCGCTCGCAGGGACCCCGCGAGTCGCCCGCAAGGCATGCTCTAAATAAAAAAATAAAAATTTAAATATTTAAAAAATTTAAAAAAAACCCTGAAAAAATAGTTAATTTGAAATTTAAAAAATAGTCAAACCGCCATCTCACTCTATGCCAGTGATTCTCAAACAGCTAGGGCGCGCGACCGGGAGGGGGACATGTGGGTGTGTGTGTTTGTGTGTGCAGACAGCACACACACCCCCGGGGCTCCGCCCCCAATCATTCGCTCAGAGCAGTGATTCTCAAACTGTGTGGGGCGCGCGACCGTTAGGAGGAAATGTGAGGCGCAACTAATATTAGAGCTCTTTAACGGCGGAGCAGTAAACAAATCGCTCTTTCGCCGTAGCCAGTGGTCGGCAGCCCGAGGCTTCAGCTCCTCTGCAGCGGCTCCCTGTGCAGTGTTGTGCACGTCGCGCACACACTCACGCCGGCCACACACCGGACGCGTTAGCGTCGCGTAGGTGTCGCGTAAGCGCACCGCCAAGCCTTAAATAACAGCTGGCTCCCATCCACTCTCATGTTAATCCCTTGTGCCGGCCACACCGGACGCTGAAGTGCAGCGCTGCACCAAAACTGCCTCGTGTCATCGTTTCGGCGTCGAGTCTATTTTTTGCGCTTGACGCAAGCGTAACGCTCCGGGAAACACAGTGAAAAATGATTTTAAACGATATTGGGGACATATTTTATATGATATAAATGATAAAATATGCATCACATAGTTTGTATTCCCCTTCTGTTGTCCTGGAGTTTTAATTTTACCAATTTTACCAATCACATTAAATGTCCCCCTCTGCCCCTCCATACAGACACACAAGCAGTCATAAAGATAGAAAGAGAGAGGGGTGTGTGTGTGTGTGTGTGTCTGTGTGTGTCTGTGTGTCTACGTACTCTCCACATAGGCTTGAGTGGAGAATACGTAATTTACCCTCGACACCCGACATTGAACGGAGCAAACAGCGGAGAAGTTCTTGAAGATGGATGACATTAAATTAATAATTGAAGTGGAGAAGTAGTACAGTGAGCTGTATGATCCTCGGCCGTGTTGTTTAAAGACAACATTAAAAAGGACAAATGCTGGGACGCCGTTTCAGTTAATGACAAATATCAGCTGTATGTGTGATCACGGAGAGGAATCGCAGGATGACCGCCGCGGAGAAAAGCGTGTCCGGTGTGCAGCCTGGCCCCAGCGTGCTAGGGATCTACGCGACGCTTACGTGACGCTTACGCGTCCGGTGTGACAGCCTAGCGTTTACGCGACGCTAACGCGTCCGGTGTGAAGCCGGCGTCAGGCCCCGGGGCTCCGCCCCGCCCCCACCCACTCACTCAGAGACACACACAGTGGAGAGCATCGTTCATGTGAAGCAGCCGGTTAGGGACAAACAAGAGACAGTGTTCAAAAACCAAGTTGAAAAGAAAGTACGATGAAACCTGTCTTGCTCTTGGGTTCACAGTCAATGTGGTAGGACATGAGGAGAGACTAGTGTGTATTTTATGTCTGAAAACTCTATGAGACCAAACAAATTAAGAAGACACTAAGAAACATTACACCCTGTTACATGCATGTGTTCTTTTTGGTTGAGCTTTATCATCTTTGTGACAAAGTGATTTTAATTGAATTCATTTTTTCTCTATTTTTTAGTACAGACTGATGGAGGGATGTAGTGATAAATGTCACCAAGTTGAAAAGAAAGTAAGATGAAGCCTGTCTTGCTCTTGGGTTCACAGTGAATGAAGGAGGACATGAGGAGAGACTTGTATGGATTTTAGGTCTGAAAACTCTGGCAGCTGACAGTATGAGACCCAAAAAATGAAGAAGACACTTAGAAACATTACACCCCAGTCATATGCATGTGTTATTTTTGGTTGAGCTTTATCATCTTGTAACAAAGTGCTTATAAGTGGTTATTTGGTTATTTTTTATCTACTTTTGAAAAGAACAGACTGATGGAGGCATTTAGTGATAAATGTCACCAAAAGTACTTCAATTAAGTTGAATTTAAGCAAAGTTAAAACAGTTTAACAGAAATAAATGTTGCATGTATTAATATATCTGTTTCCTACAATCATTGTTGTGGAAATCATTGTTAATAATTATTTTGAGGAATAATTAACATTAACTTGATCAGTCTCTTCACATAAATTATTAATAATATTAAAAGGTGATCTGTGCAACTCTGTTATTCAGGACGTTTGTATCAAACAAGCAGTGGTGTATAAAGTACTTGAAAGCCATACTTGAGTAAAAGTACAGATATCTTACTTGAAAGTGACTGGTAAAAGTAAAAGTCTTAGAGTTGCTCATATTAAATGTACTTAAGTATCAAAAGTATCTGGTGTTGAAATGTACTTAAGTATCAAAAGTAAAAGTACAAGTACCAAAATTAAAAATGCTAAGTGCTTTTTATAGTAGGCATATACAGACACAAAACAACCCAAAATTGTTCAGTTCAGGATTTATTTCAACTGACTGAAAAATTATAACAACACTATATATTGTATAACTTTACAAATTTTGAACCCGAGATGCTGAGGTTAAAAAAGTATTGGACAAGTGCATCTGAACTTCTAGAGACAACAAAGAATCAACACAACAGAATAAACAAGTGCCTCTTGATTCTACCTAAGAACACTAGACCTGCCACTAATAGACCAAATTAACCTTTTGTGTCTATTAGCTGTATTGTGTAACTGCCTGGATGTTTACCTGCCTGTATACCTGCCCGCCAGCTTGTCCACGCATCTACATGTAAGCCTGTTTATTTATCATTAGACTATCTTCACTGAATGGGCCTGCGGTTGTGTTTGCATTTGTTTCCAGCAGGGTGACAATACACCTGTAGGGTATCTTGTCTGTAGGGACGACAAAGTGAAAATACAACCCTGCTTGAAGTTGTACACATTAGCCAGTTTGTACAATATATATATAAAGACTCAACAGCTTCTAAGTTGTTGTCGACACAGTGTTTGTTTTTGGTTGTGTTGGCTGAAAGTTGTTTTTGCGTTTGCTTATATAATTGGTTGTGTTGTTTGTTTTTCCATCTCGACTTGTTTTAAATCTGTTTGTTTTGTTTATGTGGACGTTTAGACTAAGTAGACACGGCCAACCAATGATAGTCTATTTACCAACAGTTTTTGTTTAAACCAAATACTTCCAATATTTTCTTTAAGAAAAGTTAACTACTTGCTGCTTCGAGCTATGTATTTATGTGCAGATGTTGACACGAAGCAGGAAAGGGAAAACGAATGTGAATCGAAAAAGGAATACCTTTAAAAAATTATGTAAAGTCACCTAATAAAGGCCCTCAAAAACCAAATTAATTTGCCTGAATAATAATCCTTACAATTTCAATAGTGCCTGTCAGTGCCTGTCAGTGCCTGTCAGTGCCTGTCAGTGCCTGTCAGTGCCTGTCAGTGCCTGTCAGTGCCTGTCAGTGCTCTGGCCCTAATAATAAAGACTGAACCGAGCTCCTGCAGGAGCAAGAGAGCGAGAGAGAGGTGCGCCGTGCGTAAAGGTGCACCAACCTCCGCTGCTCAAGTAACGAGCCAGTTTTGAGAATGTAAGAAGTAGAAAGTACAGATATTTGTGCTTAAATGTAGCGAGTTAAAAGTCTTCAGGAAAATAAATACTCAAGTAAAGTACAGATATGTGAAAAATCTACTTAAGTACAGTAACGAAGTATTTCTACTTTGTTACTTCCCACCACTGGAAACAAGTAGCCCTTCGTACTACTCAGTACCTTCGATGTAGTTCTCAGTCTAAAAAAGGTTGGTGACCCCTGTTCTAGCCACTCTTCTGCAGCAAGCCCTACCTACCCTAATTTCTACAGACCAGACTGGGTTCATGGCCGGAAGGAACTCTTCGTCCAACACCAGGAGACTTCTCAACATTATCGGCTACCCCAATCCTGTCACACCCGAGGTGGTAATTTCTTTAGACGCTGAGAAAGCATTAGACAGGGTTGAGTGGAAGTATCTGTACTGCGTCCTGTCTAAATTTGGTTTTGGCTCCGACTTTATTGCATGGATTAGACTGCTTTATGACTCCCCAACTGCCCATATCCTTACAAACGGTTTGAGGTTGCCCCCTTTTGCCCTCTGTCGGGTCACCAGACAGGGATGCCCCCTCTCCCCCCTCTTATTTGCTGTAGCTATCGAGCCATTGGCCATCTGGCTTCGGGGGGAGGGGCGAGTTGAGGGCATCACCAGACATGATGTCACCCACAAGCTATCCCTTTATGCTGACGATTTGTTATTATATGTGTCTAACCCAGCCTCATCCATCCCTGTTATTTCAGACATTTTAACCCAATTTGGCAGATACTCTGGTTACAAGTTAAATTTTAATAAAAGTGAACTTCTTCCTATAAATGAACTGTCTAAATGGGAAAGAGGATGGCGGCATCTTTTTAGAGTTTTTTCAGAGGGGTTTCGATATCTGGGCATATTTGTGACTGCATCTTTTAAGGACCTTTTTAATAAAAATGTTCGCCCTCTCATTGACAAGTGCAAGCTAGATCTGACTCGTTGGTCCTCCCTCCCTCTCTCCCTAACTGGCAGAGTTAACCTGGTTAAGATGGTGATTCTCCCCAAATTTCTTTATTTGTTCCAACACATTCCGATTTTTATTGGACGGTCCTTTCAGCAACTGGACCAGACGATTTAGTCGTTTCTGTGGTTGAATAAGCCGCCCCGTACTAGAAAAGCTGTTCTACAACTCCCCAAAAAGCAGGGCGGTCTTGCACTACCCAATCCTATCCAATACTGTTGGGCATGTAACATTAACAAAATCGGTCATTGGCTTGACAGAGGAGCCGACGCAGACCCATCATGGGCTCTGACAGAACTACGGTCCTCAAAGTTTTCCTTACCGTCCCTCCTTACCGCGCGGCTCCCCCTCAAGATCCATAACGTCTCACAGAACCCTGTTGTTACTAACTCGCTGAAAATCTGGAATCAATTTCGTAAACATTATGGCTTGAATGAACCCTCAACTTTGGCCCGGTTGTTAAAAAACATCTATTCCCTCCCTCCTCATCTGACCCTACCTTTACTATCTGGCGAAACAAAGGTTTATTATATGTCAAAGACCTTTTCAAAGAAAATATATTTACTGATTTTACAGAGCTCGCAGCCAGGTTTGAATTACCTCACTCTCACTTTTTTCGTTTCCTTCAAGTCAGGCACTTTGTCCAAACTGCCTATCAACACTTCCCCAACCACCCGCCCTGGTCTCTGATTGACTCTGCTCGTCCTCGATCCTGCTCAAAAGCGCTCCATCTCTGTGATTTACAATTCCATTGACTCCCTCAACCCTGACCAAACAACTCGTCTGAAGCAGACCTGGGAGCAGGAGATAGGAGTTCCAGTTTCAGACGACCAATGGGTCCAAATCCTTAAGCTAGTTCACACGTCCTCTATATGTGCCAGGCACAGCTTATTACAATGTAAAGTTCTTTTCAGAGTGCACTACACAAACGTCCGATTGGCGAAGATTTAGCCAGGCACCAGTGACACTTTTAATAGATGTAAGCAGTTGCCTGCTAATCGCACACATATGTTTTGGTCCTGTTTGAACCTCACCAAATGTTTTATACACTTGCAGCAGTGCTTGAAGTGGATCTTAACCCTGAGCCTTACACAGCCCTGTTTGGCCTGCTTCCACTTATGACACTTTGTCTCCCTGCATCGAAACGCCGGGTACTGGCCTTCACTACTCTATTGGCCAGACGCCTTATTTTGTTTAAATGGAAGTCATTATTACATAGTTACTCCACCTTCACACAATAGCTGGCTTAGGGAGGTCCTCACTCATATCAAACTTGAGAAGGTTAGATTCTCTCTGGCGGGGTCGGATAACGCTTTTAACAAAACCTGGCAGCCTTTCTTAGAGTACTTAAGCAGAACTACTATTCAGACAGAAAGTGACTAGATGCCCCCCCCCCCCCCCCCCCCAACTTCGTACTATTTACTACTCTCTATTATCTTTTTTTATGTAATGGTTTAATTATGCAATTATTTTACTTTTTTCTTGTCAGTGGGTGGGAAGGGTCAAGGGTTAATTGTGGTTCATAGAAGCCGTTCTGGCTCAGTTTAAGCTCATTGTTGTTATCATCATACATCATGTAGGACATCCTACCGCTATTTTCTACCTCTAAGAATTTTTGTATACACTGTATGTGTGAATTATTGCTGTATGTGAACGAAAAAACTAATAAAAAGATGTGTAAAAAAAAAAAAGAAAGGCAACAGTAACTCAGATAACCACTTGTTACAACCAAGGTATGCAGAATATCTATGAACGCACAACACGTCAAACCTTGAAGCAGATGGGCTACAGCAGCAGAAGACCACACCAGGTGCCACTCCTCTCAGCTAAAAACAGGAAACTGAGTCTACAATTTGCACAGGCTCACTAAAATTGGACAATAGCAGATTTGAAAAACGTTTCATGGTCGGATGAGTCTTGATTTCAGCTGGGACTTTCAGATGGTAGGGTCAGAATTTGGCGTACACAACATGAAGGCATGGATCCATCCTGCCTTGTATCCATCCTGCCTTGTATCAATGGTTCAGGCTGGTGCTTTTGGTGTACCAGTTGAGTATCGTTTATACGCCACGCCTTGTTGAATCTATCCTACGAAGAACTAAGGCAGTTCTGAAGGCAAAAGGGGGTCCAACTGGGTACTAGCAAGGTGTACCTAATAAAGTGGCCGGTGAGTGTACATATATAAAAATATATATTATAAAAAATGTGTTGTGTTGTTTCAGCTCACCTGGATGCCAAGGAGGCTGGAGATCTCTCCACCTTGTTTGATGTGGGAGGAATTGTGGGTAGGTGCTTTTGTTCAAATTTTTTTCAAAACTTATCTTGAGACTGTGTGTTGGTGTGTGTGTAGAGTGTGTGTCTTATGTAACTACACTGCTCAAAAAAATTCAAGGAACACTTTTTTATCAGGGTATGGCATGAATTCAATTGCACTTTTTTGATAATTATCTGGTCAGTTAAGTAGCAGAGGGGGTTGTTAATCAGTTTCAGCTGCATTGGTGTTGATGGAATTAACAACAGGTGCGCTAGAGGGGCAACAATGAGACGACCCCCAAAATAGGAGTGGTTTTGCATGTGTCAAGTTTCTCCCTCTTGATCACTTCGACTGGTTTTCCATTAGTGTTGGCTTTAGCTAGAGTCATTATCTCTACTGGGAGCATGAGGCGATTTCTTAACCCTACAGAAGTTGCACAGATTGTCCAACTCCTCCAGGATGGCACATCCATGCGTGCCGTTGCAAGGAGATTTGATGTGTCTCCCAGCATAATCTCCAGAACATGGAGGAGATTCCAGGAGACAGGCAGTTACTCTAGCAGAGCTGGACAGGGCTGTAGAAGGTCCTCAACCCATCAGCAGGACCGTTATCTGCTGCTTTGTGCAAGGAGGTTGAGCACTGCCCGAGCCCTACAGAATGACCTCCAGCAGGCCGCTGGTGTGAATGTCTCTGCCAAAACAGTCAGAAACAGACTTTATGAGGGTGGCCTCAGGGTGCTACGTCCTGTAGTGCGCCCTGTGCTCACTGCCCAGCACTGTGGAGCTCGATTGGCATTTGCTATAGAACACCAGAATTGGCATGTCCGCCACTGACGCCCTGTGCTTTTCACAGATGAGAGCAGGTTCACCCTGAGCACCTGTGATAGACGTGAAAGGGTCTGGAGAAGCCAAGAAGAACACTATGCTGCCTGCAACATCGTTCAGCATGACCGGTTTGCTGGTGGGTCAGTGATGGTCTGGGGAGGCATATCCATGGAGGGACGCACAGACCTCTACAGGCTAGAGAACGGCAGTCTTACTGCCATTAGGTATCGGGATGAAATCCTTGAACCCATGGTCAGACCCTACGCTGGTGCAGTAGGTCCTGGGTTCCTCCTGATGCACGATAATGCCCGGCCTCATGTGGCAAGGGTATGCAGGCAGTACCTGGAGGATGAAGAAATTGATGCAATTGAATGGCCCTTACGATCACCTGACCTAAACCCGATAGAACACCTCTGGGACATTATGTTTCGGTCCATCAGACACCGCCAGGTTGCTAGTCAGACTTTACAGGAGCTCACTGATGCCCTTAGACAGATCTGGGAGGACATCCCACAAGACACCATCCGTTGTCTCATTAGGAGCATGCCGTGACGTTGTCAAGCATGCATACAAGCACGTGGGGGCTACACAAGATATTGAGAAGCATTTTGAGTTGCCGAAATTTAATTTTGGCAAAATGGACAAGCCTGCCACATTGAGACCTCTGTAGGCTTTTATTTCCATCAAAGATGTGGCATCCTTTTGTTCCTAAGACATTAAGCTGTCCATATCAGTATAAATATCCAACATCATTTTTTTTCACAATGAGATCTGATGTGTTTTCAAAGTGTTCCTTTAATTTTTTTGAGCAGTGTATTTACTTAACACTATCATGTGTACATGTTTGCTCAGGGGGAATCTTGGCGGGAGTCATCTCTGATAAACTGGAGAAGAGAGCCACCACCTGTGCAGTAATGTTGTTGCTGGCAGCTCCCACTGTAAGTTTCTATTGCACTGTTTCACTTATCCACATTGTTAAGTTAGGTCCAAAAGTTGGTATCTGGCATTGTATTTTAGAGTGTACCAGACGTCAGTGGATATTCCATAAAGTCAGAGTCATAACATCAAGCGCAGTCTCTTCAAATAATGTTGGATTTATATGTTTGAATCTACTCTGTGTCTTTAGAACTGTGAAAAAAAATGTAGGCACTGAAATTAAAGTGACATTGCTTTCAAAAGTAACACCATGAATAGCTTTTCTAAGTTAACTTCATACAAACAGAAAAACAGAAAAAGAAAAAGACTTGATCAAATCAGTATTTATTCTGGATAGATTGTTTAGAGCATAATACTGTAGATAAGATGCTATTGGTCTATGGATTGAGTCTTTTTCAGTGTTTTCTGTGAACCCAGACTGACTCCAGACTGATTAACTGATTAAAAAATCAAGCCCACCATTGCCTGCCCCTGGGCGGTGCAGTGGGGGTCCCTAGTGGGGGCAGTTCTGGGCAGGGCCTGGCGGGGCAAACCTCCTAAAGGGTGGAGGGATGTACGCAAAATAAAATTCAGATATATAAAACTGGCGCACGCACACCTGAATGCAATGTTCACTGTATAAATCACAGTCCACCTGGAAATGTGCGTACGTGGATCTGCTTCCATGTCTCCCTCCACAAGCCCACTTTCAACCATGAATGATAAATGCAAAGCACATCATGAATATTAAATTATGCTGCTGACCAATGGGTTTCCACTGTGAGTCATGAAAGAGTCACGGCATCAAGCTATGAGAAGAGGAATCATAAACATGATGAATAGCAAATAAGGATGATAATTGCCCCAATAATAGTATATAAAGCCATCTTTCCTGCCACATTGTGTTAAATCCTGATAATGGCATCAAAGAGCAAAACGAAGACAAATTTGAAATCCTGCTTCCAGAGATATAAAGAGAATAAAGTCTATCATTATCTCCATGTTTCTCTCTTCATGTGCCCTCCCCCCCCCCTGTGTGGCAGCTCTGCTGCTGCCTTTTAAATCCAGGGAGAGTTAAATTGGCCAACTTATCTCAGCTGTGTCAATCAACTCTCCCTGGTACCCCCCCAGGTGACAGAATCCACCTGCACTGGCACGTTTTCTGCTGGTGCTGACTCAGACATTCACTCACTGAAAGTTGAGTTGTTTAATAGCATTTAAATTACCAGAATATGGTTTTATTTTGAGAATAGACTGACAAGTTTCAATGCGTCTTCTTTTCTTTTTTTTAAGTTAACGCATGGAAATGTTTCAGAGAAAAACACAGAATATTTGGTCTATACTGAAAAAGCTAATTTTAAAATTGTTTGGGAATTAAGCACCTAGATAACCCTTTTTAAACACATGAACATGTTGATGGGGAGAATACTTATTCACAAAAATAGACTGCCCTCTTTTGGTTTTACACACACACACACACACACACACACGGGTGTCTGCATATTAAATGTGACACATGCTCTATTGTTTTACTGTTACTGCTGGGCTCATGTTGGGTATCCACAGAAGGTCAGCTGAGGGTTGACTCACAGTGCTGTGTTACCAATGATACACTGCTCCAGCTCAGATAACTCTGTCAACCTTCCTTTCCTTTTTCCCTTCCCCTTCACTGCATTTATAACTGCATCCAATCCCTTGGCATCCACTGCTGACACTACAAAATATAACAACTTTTTTAGGGTTTGAGTCCACTGCGACGCTGTCTTCAGAGGTTCGTTTTAACATTCTTGACTGAATACATTTTCTTTTCAGTTTCTGAAATATCTACTTAGTCCTGCCCTTTTATGGGCATTGATGGGCGTTTACCTATGCTGATTAGGAAGAACTGGCAAGCGCTTTCAACTTCGGAAGACATGACATTCATCAATATAAGAACACATTCGCGTACAATTCTGCAATTTCTGAAGAACAAATTTAAGAATAATATGAACAAGATATTGGTAATCGAGGTCCAGACGCCTGCTGAAAATATTGAATTTTAGGTACGATCCAAAAATGTCTTCCATAGCGACAATTGACAAGTCAAGCCAGCCATCTCGAAGCACGCCTTGTGCAAGAAGCAACGTCATTTAGCAGCAATATTACTAAATTTAGAATTAATTTATGATTTGAATTTCAGAGTTAAAACGGTATGTCAACATCATTGACATTTTTATATATAATTGCTTCAAACTTATAAAAGATACTATCGATTAGTAAAGAAATGATTTAAATAACAGCAGGCTACTACAGTACTTTCATGGTAAAGTGTCGACAAATAAAATCTGATTTTTCCCTTTGATTTGAGGTGATTGTAAGAAGTTGCTGCTTATTAACCCATTAGATATGATATATTCACAATTACATGGGAGGACCACATAGGAGACAGCCGGGGCCGACCATTAAAGATAAAATCTCTCTCATTTCTTTTTAATTCTTATTTATGTAATAATTTTATCCAAATAATTTATACACGTTTTTTTCCCCGCTCTTTGTTATCAATGAAGGGTTTTACTTTGTATGGGTGTTTATTTTGGGCTTCACCTTTATTTGTTGTTTTCTTACCCAGCTCGGCCTCGGGGGGCTGCTTGCAACAGCGCAGTAAAACATTTTATTTACTGATAAAAGCTATTTATGGTTTTACTTTTGAAAGCAATATACCTTTAATTTCAGTGCCTGCATTTTTTTCGGTCCCAAAGCCACAGTAGTGAGTAATGAATGGTGAATGAAAATGTGAGTGCTTTCATTGTTTTGCGTTGTCTTTGTTTTGCAGCTGTATGGCTTCTCCATGATAAGTGAGTTTGGTCTGGGGCCAACCATCGGTAAGAGCCAGATCTCACTTTTCAACTTATGCAGAGTTGGTGCCACATGGTTAGCTGCTTATGAAGCAGTTTACAGAAACATGCATCATTCAATTTCTCCTCATCTTGCGTTTATCCGGGGTTCAGGTCGCATAGGTAGCCATCAAAGAAGGACATTCCAGACGTCCCTTTCCCAATCCATGCTTACCAGCTTTCCCTGGGGGATTCTGAGGTCTGTCCCGGGGTCTCCTCCTGGTTGGGTGTGCCAAGTAAACTTTTAACGGGAGGCACCCAGGATGCTCCTACAGATGCCTGAACTCCTCCCTATTTATTATGGCTGAGCCCAGCCACCCTAGGGAGAAAACTGATTTAGGGCCCTTTTATTCACGATCTTATTCCTTCCCAGAGTTCATGAACATATGTGAGGGTTAGAATATAAATTAGCTGGTAAACTGAAAGCTTTGACTTGTAACTAAGCTCCTTCTTCTACACAATGGTCCGGTTCATCGCCCACATTACTGATGACACCATACTGACCCACCTGTCCATCTTGCACTCCATCATCCCCTCACTCGTGAACAAGACCCAAAGATACTTTTACTCCTTCACATGGGGGAGCAACTCACCCCAACCTGAAGAGAGCAATTCACCATTTTCCATCAGATTTTCCATATTGCACTCGACAAGTTAGGCCTGATGAAGCCAACAGAACAACATTGTCTGCAAAAAGCAAAAATGCACATCTAAGCGCTGTCCTATCCATGGATGAGCTTTGAAATGATGTCCACGAAAATCACAAACTAAATTGGTGATAAAAGAGCAACCCTGGCTTGCAGAGTCCAACAGCCTATGGGAATGTGTTCAACTTTGTACTGAAGGATACAGCTCTCACTTTGCTTTGCTTCTTAACTACCATAGCAACCTCTGCCAGGGATATAGACAAGTCGTCCCCCAAGTCTTCAGACTCTGCCTGATCAACAATAGACATATGGGACAGTTTCAGGTGCTCATTTAAGTCCTCTTTCCACCACCCAGCCATGTTTCCTTCAGCCTAACGGACCCATCAGCCTCCTAGGTTGCTGCCACTGACAACAACCATCAGACTACAGCTCCCACTTTCCTTGACCTCTTTTAGGTCACAGAAGAGTAATTTCAAGAAATAATTTACAGAGCATGTGTTCTGGTGTTCATTCATCATATATTCTGTGGAAATCTGACTAATTTAAATTTGAAGTTCATTTTATTTGTGAGACATCTACAATATCTCATACTGTTACTTTTGTCAGACACCTTGAGTGGTAGTCTGTGTCCGGCCACATTAGTTTGTCATATTTATTCATTTGACTTTTGGCAAATTTGCGGTCAACTAAAATATGGACATTGTCAGAAACAAATAGTAATATTTAAGTCAAGACCATAGATATGCTTTATCATTATTGGATAAAAATTAACATTGACAACCATATTTAGTTGAAGCTTTTGTCAACAAAATGACCCCAAGTGTCAACTAAATTGTATGCTTATCGGGAGATAGAGAGGGTCTTCCATTAACTAGAGTGTTTGTGGTTCGATACCCTGTCTCCTTGAAGCTACATTACCTAGGCAAAATACTGAACACCAAATTGCCCCTGATGGCTATGACAATGTATGAATGGTCTGCCAGAAAACCGCGCTGTGTATGACCTTTGCACTTTGCGTGGTCGATAAAATCTCTGCTTCTTTATACAAAGGTCTAAAATTCTGAGTATAGTGGACTTGCAGACTGAAATACTGAAAACATGAATAAGACATGTCTGTGTATGTCCTAGGCATGCTCCTAGTGTGTGGAGGTCTAGTCAATGGACCATACGCCCTCATCACAACTGCAGTATCTGCTGATTTGGTAAGCGTGTTCTAGTATAGTCACATTCCATTTTAAGTATGAAACTAAGGAACAGGTCCACTCTCTTATGTTTCTGTCACTCTCTCTCTCTCTCTCTTCATCCTAGGGGACCCATAAGAGCCTGAAAGGCAACGCCAGAGCACTGTCGACTGTCACTGCCATCATTGATGGCACAGGATCTGTAGGTCAGTGCCACTGATAAGCAGACACTGTGTTCATTTTAATATATATATATATATATATTAGTGCTGTCAAATGATTAAAATATTTAATCGCGATTAATCGCATTTATGTCATAGTTAACTCGCGATTAATCGCAAATTTGTATCTATTCTAAATGTCCCTTCATTTATTTTTTTTCCATCATTTTTTTTTTCGTTTTAATGCTCTTATCAACATGGAAAAGTGGATTGGCTTGCTTTATGCAAAGTTTTATTTTATTGAAAAACAACATTGCCAAACAGGGCGGTACAAAATAAAATTAGGAAGTGCACATTTCAGGTAAACAAGGACTCAGCCTATAGTGCAGTTAAACCATGGCTTAATATTAAAAAAAATTCAAGTTTGCTGTGAACATAGCAGTCAAGACTCTTATTTCAGAAACAATGAACCATAACAGTTAGGTTACCAATAAAAGGTAAGCCTACTACTTTTTGCTTTCAGCCAGCTACTCAAACAGACAAGCAACAAAATAACAAACAAACAAAATACACAGGCAAGTGTCGGCCTACTTTGAAATAAATTAAACACAGAACTTTGTAGGGCTATTTGAGTCCTCCCTATATTTGTGGAAAATGTATGAAATAAGAAGTACCCTATTTTTAAATAAATAAAAACATATAGCTGCAGCCTAATAGTGTAACGGACTGGGTTTATGTTTATGTTTGGTTTTGACATATGTTCAGTAAAACACTGTGTTGAAGGAGCGTTCTGATGGCTGAGGGTCAGTGAAGGGGTCTGGGTGGAACATGTGAGTGTTTGGACCAATAGGATGGGGTTGTTCGGGGATCGGGGCTCAATGAGGAAGTGAAGTGTTGTTGATGTGTGCGAGTGACGGAGTGCACATGTCCGTCTAGAGGATAATACAAGTTACTAAACCACGAAGAAGTTCCGTGTCCTGTGGAAGCGGGGATGCTACAATAGCTTAAAAATATATATTTTAGTTGGCGAAATATTAAAACAAAAAGCGAGAGCAGGTCAGACTAGATCCGAACACAGATACTGCAGCTGCAGCTCTGCTTTAACTCGCGTTAAAAAAATTGACGGCGTTAAAATGGGTTTGCGTTAACGCCGTTAATAACGCGTTAAACTGACAGCTCTAATATATATATATACATACACTGTTAAAATAAATCTCTGTTATTGTCCTCGAGCCGTATTCGCACATGACTCAGAGCGGACATTTGAAAACGGGGCGCCAGTGGCAGACCTGCCAATTCGGCTGTTCTCTGGCTATTGCCAATCGGACTGCAAGCACAGGTCCCACAAGAGGACGTAGGGGCCTCATGCCATCATGGAGTCTGTTTCTGAAAGTTTGGTCAGAAACATGCACACCAGTAGCCTGCTAAAGGTAATTTGGTAGGGCTCTCGTAGTGATCCTCTTCCTGTTATACTGTGACGATTTATTGTTTCCCTAATTTCTTTAAACATATATATATATATGATTGTCACTGTCTTGTCATGGCTATATTTTCTTTACTGCATACAGAATTACTACAGACATTTACTGGTGTAACTACTTTAATAAATAGTAAAATTATATTTGTAGCAAGTTTTTTGGGGATATTGCCTTCAAACTTCAATGTTTGCCTTAATACAAAATGGCATAAAGACCATTTCTTCTGGTATTTATTTCACAGAAGGAATCATTAGGTTAAAATAAAGAGAAAAAAAAAAAATGTTTTCTATCATTTTCTAGTTGCATGATAAATTAAATCATATTACTTAAACTTAACCTAACTTAAGATCACCATTACCTTCAAACAGCAAACCAACAAAAATATATTCATTGGTTAACTAAGAATTATTAATAAGGGCATGTTCCAGCCCGAGACACGCAGAGCAGACCTGGTGAATGTCCGTGCTCGACATTTTATTTCCACAGGTGCACAGGCGATTGGCATCGCCTAGATGCGAGGTGGAGGGAAGCTTTGCAGCTTGCTCCATTTAGCTTGGTGTGCTAAAGGGGAGCGAATTATCTGGAATGATAATCCCGGTTAGCTAGCTAGCTCCGGTGGCAGGCAGTGTGGTGACCGCAGGCTCCCGGTGCCGTTTAGCTATGTAAATTTGAAAACTACCTATGGTGAAGGCAATCGGATCGACGTTGCTACCACTAGCGTCCGGCGTAGGAGGTGTTAGCTCCGGTCTATGGACAGCAGCTAGTTAGCATCGACGTCGATTAGAAAATGCTTGTTCGTGAAGCGAAAACAGGTGTTTGAATGACGTGTGACGCCGCGTCCACCGTATTTAAGGTGCGGCACCTTGACGCAGACGTCACGACTGCCAGCCTATCAGGGCTGGAGAATTGTTATAAGTGCTTCTGTGAATACGCGCGAGGGGCGTAAAATTCCGGGAATATTCAAAGTTGGAAACTTTCCATGGGAATTAACGGGAATATACGGGAATTAACGGGAATTAACCGGGAATAAACTGGAAATGTTGTGGGTAATTTATACTAACTGTATTTACCTTGTCATATACAGACATAAATATAAACATTTTGTTGTGTCATAGGCTGATTTGAGCCCTGAGGAAACTTTGGGCACTTGACTATATGCTTCTGCATCGTTGTGTCATTCTTGACATAGGTCTTTGCACAGTATTTTCAAATGTACACAGCCTTTCCTTCGTGTGGAGACATGGGGTGAAATGTCTCCACACATGAGATAGTGCACGTGGTATTGTTCTGTAGAATTAGATGAGAAAAAAGTTTGTAAAAAAACACTAATGCAATGCCAGAGATATAAATAGTTACCCAAACAATTGGAATAGTCTGTAAAAATATTTTACAATTGATGGATAAATTGATGGAAATAGGCTAGATGAACAATCCTCAATAAGCATGCTAATATATTTTCCCGAGTAATATCATCGAAACGTACCTGACTAGTCCTGCACACCTCAGTAGGCCTCAATAGTTCTGTAGTGCGCAGGATGCTGGGAATTATCTGTGCATGTGATGGAAGAATGCACAGTGGAGGGTTGAAACTCAACGTGCAGTGTGTGCTGCATTCCATACATCTTTAAAATAGAGTTTTGAATGATGTTTTTATTGCTCAGCGTTTAATTTGCATAGTTTTATTTTTTTCAAAATTCCCGAGCTCAATATTCCCGTGGAAAGTTTCTGGAAAGTTTCCGGAAATTTACCGGAAACTTTCCACCCCTTTGCAACCCTAGGCGTATCCCATAGTGAGACATCTCACTCATGCTACTCAGAGAACCGGGGTTACGAAAGTAACCTAAAGGTTTATGAATGGGAAAGGTACCAACAACAAAAGTAAACTTATTAACCAATTAGGATAGTAGAAGACAAAAGAAGCTTCTCTGAGCTATTACATTTAGAAAAAAACACAGCTGGTGAGGTTGGACACTGATGCATATGTACAGTTACAGTGAGTTACTGATAATAATAATACCTTTGGTTTCTGGCACCTTTCACTCAAGATCACCTTACATGGCAGATAAAAAAACACAACATAAAAAGCAATGTATCAAACCATCAATAAAAGGACATGAACAGTGAATAAAAAATGGAAGACAATCAAACTGAAAAAGCCTGTTTAAATGGATATGCTGAAGGCTCTAGATCCCATGGTGGACAAATGGGCAGGTGGTACAGTGAGGTGAATGGAAGAAGAAGATCTGAGGTTGCGGGAGGATGTGTCGACATGCAGGAGTTCAGAAAGGACTGGTGGATGGTCTTAAAGGTGAGGATTAGAATTAGAACAGGAGTGATGTGATTAATTGAGGGGGTTCTGGAAATGATGCGAGCAGCACAGTTCTGGACTAATTGAAGTTTATGAAGAAGTATATAAGGGAGACCAAAAAGAAGGGATTTACAGTAATCAATGCGGGATGTAACCAGGGTGTGGACAACAATGGCGGCAGTGTAAGGGATGGGTGGAGACGATTAATGTTGCGTAGATGAAAGCATGCGGACCGGTTGACATTATTGATGTGGGCTTGGAAAGACAGTGCTGTCAAGGATGACACCAAGACTCTTAACTTCAGGGGAGGGAGCAACTAAAGAGTGGTCAATATTGAATGAAAGATTGTCTGATTTTGATAAGGTGAATTGAGTGCCAATAAGGAGAACTTTGGTTTTATCGCTATTGAGTTTTAGGAAATTGCAGGAGAACCAGAATTTGATTTCCTGTAGGCAGTCAGAGAGGGAGGTAGGTTGGACGTTGGTTTGGTTTAAAGGTAGAGCTGGGTGTCATTCGCATAGCAATGAAATTTTTGTTTACATTTATGGAAGATATGGCCAAGATGAAGTAAGTAGATGATAAACAGAAGGGGCCCAAGTACAGATCCCTGTGGAGCTCCAGTAGTGACTGGAAATTTCTGTGATTTGAAAGATTTTCGATGGATGAACTCAGTGCGGCCAGGTAAGATTTGAACCAATCCAAGGGTGTGTTGGTGATGCTTATGGAGGCTAGTCTGTCGAGGAGTATATGGTGAGAGATGGTGTCAAAGGCTGCTGTGAGATCAAGGAGGATGAGAATTGTTAACAGTCCGCAGTCAGCTGCCATGAGGAGCTCATTAGTGATTTTTACCAGGGCTGTTTCTGTGCTATGGAGGGGCCGGAAGCCAGACTGGATCTATCAGACAGGTTGATGGCTTAGATTTCTGAATGAGGTCAGAAATTTCAACAATAGAGGGAAGATTGAAACTTGAAAGTGAACAAGAGAGAGGGGCTGAGAGAACCAGAGGGGATGGACTATGGGATGAGTTAGGAGTCAGTTACTGGGGAATTTGGTCAACTTTCGAGATAAAAAAGAACATTAAGGAGTGACAGTAAGAGGTTGAGTACAGGTGAGGTGGTCGTAATATGTTGTTTACCAAGGAGAACAGGGCTCTTGTGTTCCCTCCACTTGAACTGATTAAACCTGAGTAATAGGTGGATTATGCTGAAGAGAGCATCCTTGTAATGAAGAATATGATTGTTGTACATTTCTTTGGTAGAAGCGTTCCAAGCGGCAGCCATTCGTTTTGAGTTGGCGTAGTGTAGGTGTAAACCATGGGGCAGATCAGGATAAGGAGACAGACCGGGTTTTTAAAGGAGGCAGAGTGTTTAAAAGGCAATGAAGACCATCGTTGTAATGAGAAACTAATTCATCAGTGGTGTTAGGATTTGGGGGGAGGAGTAGGACCCAGAATTGTAATTAAAAAAGCTCTTTAACTAACAAAACAAACGTGAACACTAAAGGGACTAAACAAAAAGCACAAGGAAGCTTTCAATAGACTCAGGAGATCAGGCAGAGCAAGAACGCAGGAAATGACAGCACCATGGAACATCAACCACCAGAACGACAAGAGGAACAAGACAAGAACAATCCGACAAGGACAAAGGGAAGGACAGAAGCTTATATACACACAGGGAAGGCAGGGGCAATTGAACACAGGTGTAACACATGAGGACTGGGGCAGACAATCACAGACAGGAAGTGAAGACAGAAACAACCCACAAGGAACAGAGACTACAAAATAAAACAGGAAACAGAAACACAGTGTGAAAACATGAAAACACTTTGAACATAAACAACAGGATCTACTAGAATAAACAAATCACACTTTTACAATTTATAAACAAAGTATAAAGTGCCCGATCGTTACAGATGGATAAACAGTTTATGCTGGGGAGGCTGACAATTCAACTGGATAGAGCATTTAAATGTCTTTAATGTTGCGAAATGAGATTTCACAAGACGGATTTGTTTTGGATAGCCGTAGGTTGATTTTAAAAGAAATCAACTTATGATATGATTACAGACACTTTAATAACTGTTCTACCTGCTTAGATGGAAAACCAACAATTAGTGAGCAATAAATAGTAGTACATAAATGTAATTGCATGCCATGAAATAAAATAATGAACCTGCCTAAACAGTAACTGCCTAAGAGGGACATTGAAAGAAATAAAGTAATTATGAAAGAAATCTGGAGATATAAGAGGCTGGAAACAACAATGTCATCACGTGTATTTAATAAGGGGCATTCTGCAGAAAGGATCAACACAGGGAAATCACAAGGACCTCAGAGTGAAGATGCAGAACAGTCAGATACACAGATCTTATATAGCAAGCTTTAGGGCTGTCTCTCTTAGCCAATTTAGACAGGTTCCATAGGTGGGGAAGAAGAGGAAAATTCAACCTAACAGCTGATTCACATGTGCTTCCTGAGGTGATAAGACATACACTCCTTCCTTTGATTGGTAATTAAGTCGCAAAAGGTCTCACTGTATTCACATCATAAACAGTTCCGACCATAAAATAGCTCAAGTCATCAGAAACTTGTTGTATGTAAATACAAGTCATAAAAGTCTCTTGACAAGGCTTTAAACACTTACTGTCCAAATACAAAATAGTTTGTCAACCATGCTTAGAGGGTTAGGGTTAGGGTTTTTACACCAGTCTTATGTTTTTCATGAAATTTAAGGTTCAGTTATGTGTCAACCTGTTCAAGCTCCCCTTAGGTTCTTCAGTAAACCGTTACAATGATGATCCTGCTCATGTTTATGTATTCAGGTGCAGCACTTGGCCCCCTGCTGGCTGGCCTATTGTCTTCAGGGGGGTGGGATCAGGTCTTCTACATGCTGATGACAGCTGACTTCCTTGCTCTGTTGGTGAGTGCTTTGAAAACCAGCAACAGATGTGTCAATATCAATAACTAATCCCTTTTCAGAAACAGAAAACATAGAACGTCCACATTAACATTGGTCAATGGTTGCAGTTTTTTTTTTTAATTATGTTAATAGTTTGTTAGTTATGTTTTGTTTCTGTACTCTCATTATGTGTAGTTTAGTAGTGTACATATTGTGATCTTTTTTATTGTGCTTCGGCACTGTTACTTAAATTCTGTTTTCTCTTATTTGCTGTAACAAGTGAATTTCCCCGTTGTGTGGATAAAATAAAGAAATCTAATCTAGTTATAGTCAGTCAGAAGTTTGATGGGGCTGTCTATAGACTGAGTTTTTCCCTTGTGTTGACTAGTTATACAGTAGGCCTCTGACACTGGTTTCCAGTGTTTAAATGGAGAATATGTACCTGTTATTTGTGGAAAAATCATCTTTTTAGCCTCTTTATATTTTTGCAGAATGCAGAAATGTTTGCATCTGTTCATAACAGTGACCACTGAGAAGAGGTTAAGAGATAAGTTTGCAGAACTAGCTGTAAGAACTGAGGATTATAGTAACAAGATATAAAACATGCAATGCAGGACATTGTGACCACACAGTGGTTTTACAACATTTCTGGCTGTGTGCCACATAAGAGGGCTGACTGACCACTTAAACACCCACTGTCATCTCCAGAGAAAAAAACACCATTTAACGTCAGTGTAATTGTTTTTCTAGCTTTGCTTCCTTACATTCAGATTGGTATGCTACTGGTGGTCTGAGTCACAATAGAGATTTACATACAGTGATTATTGAACCTTAATGCATATGGCAGACACAAACAATTTAAAATAAATGTTAGTCATCATAATAACTTGAGTTTATAACGTATCAGATGTGTTTTCAGTTTGCTTCACCCCCAAGAGAAATAAAGCTCTAAATGCATGTTTTATACCAGCGCCAATGATATATGAATATGTATTTATATGAATATCCTGTAATAATTGACTTTGTGAATGTATGTACAGTTTTTGCTACGGCTTGTGAAAAAGGAGCTTGACTCAACTAAATCCCGTCCCATTTCCATTGTACAGTAAGTCCATTTTTTGTACTATTCATGATTTAACTCAATGTCCTGTTTCCATTGGTTGATGCACAATTTGCATTCTATATCTCGTATGATCATTGTAAATGAGTTTGATTTTATGTACAAATATTAGTTTTGGATGTCAAATTTTAAATTAAATTCAGCAGAAATTACTCCAACCAAAATCTATGTTCAGTGAAAATTAGCACCCATTTGTTTTCCCTGATGGATTTACCGTGAACATGTAAAGGTGTTTGATGATGCTACTAACACACGACAGACAAAAAATTCACACATAGAAGATAAAAACGAAGATGGTAAAAACAGTGGTGATAAGACAGTGGTGTTGATGTGCTGTAAACAACATCAAGTGATCTCCACTCTATCTGCTGCACCACCCCTCACCTGAATCCTGCTGAGAATTTGCTGTTGTGAGCGCGTATTAGCAGAGAACCCCCTGCTGCATTATGCATGTCAAAAGAGAACTCAGGAGAAACTCTGGGCCCAATTCTTATTATTTACTTAATAAATGGAATGAACATTGTTCCTTATGAAAAATTTTCAAAAAGCTAAGTGGTCTTAAAGGTAAAACGTAATGACACCCAATTATCAAAATTGTGTTGGTGTTTGTCTTTCACAGGTTGAAGGAGCATTGAGAAACCAACATGAATGTATGTGTACATACATTCACAAAACTGTGTGAACCTACAGAGGTTTGCTGTAAACAAGAGGGTCCTTGTGTCCACGAGGAAGAGCTGAACGACTCAACAAATGATTGGCAGATTCTGGATGTAAAAGTAGCCTTACTTTCAAATGTCTATTCAAACTACAGAGAAACTAAAAGTGACATTTATTTTGGTAGCAGTCATTTATACAGCAAATTCCATTACTTTATTCTTATAAATCCTACTATAGTTATTGACAGCAGTTCCTATTCTTGTACTTATGAGTCCCCCAAAACCCTGGCCTAATTATAACATCTGTAAGTAACCAGTCTATTTCATATCAAAGCTATTATTTCCAAGGGATCATATATCAGCTATACACAGCCTCACAGTGGCTACCGCAGGGTAGATGCCAAAATGGTGACAGAAAAATAGCCACAAATTGGCATGACTGCAGGTTGTTATACTACTCAGAACAAAAAGCAACTTAAAAAACAATGTATCTTTTCGGTTGTTATTTACACATCATTTTTAACTCCTATAGCCTCTTCGGTGCTGCTAAACTTTAGTGGGACAGATGCACTCTCACTAGTGATTAATTGGATTATGAAGACAAACTAAAATGCCATGTTGTGATACACCTGCTTAAATTTTTGAGGGAACCCTGCAGCTTAACTCCTGTAAATAACTGCTACAGACCAGGAGCCATCTACAAAGATAGTTTCTGTTATATCAGTGAGGTGAGACAGTGACACCAAATGAAACCGTGACTAATTGGAAGACTAAAAAGTTAGCCACGTTACCTCTAGGCTAACTAAGGAATACATCTTGTGTTACCAGGGTAACCGTTAGTGACACCTGTTGACTAGTGGTGCCAGTAAATGATAACAATGCTCATGATCACAGGTTTGTTAACAGTGTTTTGGAGCAAGTGGTGAGATTGGAAGTGAGTAACATGTTGGAAATATACAACAGTAAAGTAAACTGTCCTGAGCCTGGGATGGGTCCTTCCACAGCAAGACTGAACTGCACTAAGATTTGATGCTACTTGAAGTTTTTTTGTTTAGTATCGTCCTTGTAACTTTTGAATTCTTCCAGAAGTTAAATGTTTTCTGCGGAATGAACTGTGTAAGGTTGGTGTGTTGGTCACTCTTGTTTTCTTATGAATTTAGATAAATGTCTAAAAAATTAGGTGTTGGTTTGATCTTATTTAAGTATGTTTTATCACACTGTGACCCCGAACCCCTGTGGACTATTGCAGCCCATTTGTTCCCGATATTATTTGTAAAATATGTCAGATATGGTCTGTCAAAATCATGCCCAGCCAAGTCAAGCCACAGTGAAAATTATAAAAAATGTCAGTCCCTATCACAAAAGAAATACAATAGCCCTGAAAGGGTCAGTCCACCCAAATTGTGAACATTTTATATATAGTTGTATATATCCATTCAGGTAGATTTAGTTTGATTTGTCCCGGTTTTGAGATCTATCTGAAAGCTCTGTCTCTCTGCTACTACAAGTGAGGTGAATTGAAATCATTTCCATTGCACAAGGAAGACTAATAACCAACAAGACAGTTAAATAGAAAAATTGTAAGTCCCCAACTTACACAAATCCTCTCTGTGGACAAATATGGTTGTCAGGATGGAGTACCTGTGTGATGCTCTATGAGGGCACATAGTCTTGCTTAAGTCACCTTGTCTTACTTAACCAAAGATTTCATGGGATCAAGTTGTAATTTATTCTAGAAACAAATTTAAACAGTCATTTAACTTATTTCTGTCAGTTTTGTGGATTCAATATTTCCCCCCCATTATTTGTTCTGAACTTAAGGCACCAAAGTTGTATTTTTACAACTACATTGTGCTGGTGAGGGGATCTGAAATACTATGAATGAAAGTTATAAAATCTTTTGGATATATTTTGCAGTGTAGATAAGTAAGGTTACTATTTGAAATACTTCCTCATAGTTACTGAATGTAATTTCAGACTATGAAATAGGACTATCAGTGATGTTGGCACCGCTTATTTAAACCTCATTAAAAAAGTGGTAGCACTGTTGAAAAACGAAAACATTTTGAAAATAGTTATTGTCTCTTAGTTCATCAATTTGTTAATATAACTTCTTTCTGGTGATTTATTGTTTGTTTATTGTATCATAATAAAATCCACAAAATACAAACTTGTCAATTTGATATACATATATATCTTAAACTCTGGGATCATTTTGTTTTGTGGCAGTAGTAATGAGATTATTATGCCTTCCTGAAAAAAACATATTGCTGTGTATATTTATTGTCTCTGGTTGGCCTAGGACATGTGCCTTGTTTGTTGTTAATCTTTTTACTAGACAGTTGATTTTGTAAACAAAATGTTGTCATCACTCTTAATGGTCTTGGTTTGGGGTGCGTTGATTTCTAAAGCACAGTTTCTGGGAAACAAAATAAAGCGTTTTTTTCCCTTAACTTTGGAGGTGATGTTTTTTATGGCTCTTTTTCCAAGCATAAAACTACAGGCTGGCTTAATCTGTCTAATTTATGGCATGGAGTGGCCTTAAGTCTCAGCTGGAGTTGGCAGGTGTCACCTGAAATGGTAAGCTCCTGACAGCCTGAAACCCACTCACTGACACAGGCAGAAACTAGAAAGAAAGAAAAAAATTACAATGCACAATTGCACATACAATGAAGGAACCACCTACCTTCTGTGCCACAGACAACCACAATTGGGTAAGAGTTTGTGGAATACATAATTTGCAGAGTATTGTATGATCAAAATATTGATATCACCCTCATCTCTCTGCATTAAATTATTAGCCCAGTTTTTATTTCCAAGTCTGTCTTTTTTAAATAGCCATATGCTTATTTGTATATTGAAGTGTCAAGTTCCTTCAACGGATATGATAGCGGACAAAAACCATAGTCCTCACTTGATGTAAATCATCAGGTCTGCAAGTAATGCATGAAGATATGCACTGTATGAATGTGTTTGTGAATAAGTGAATGGCAAAACTGGACTGTCAAGCACTTTGAGTGGTCATCAAGACTAGAAAAGTGTTTAATAAATGCAGACCTTGAACCATTTATGTCTGATTGATTTTGATTTACTTTTCAGTTGCATTTACACTGAGTAATGTCACAATAATAAAACAACAATGACCTTACAATTACAAATAACAAAAGACAAATGGGGAGATAGATACCACTCTCCTTTATACAGCTTTTGATCCATTCTTTTCAGACCAGCTGAGAACATGATGCATTCTTCTGTTTGTATGCAGTCGATTTTTCCCAGCATTGTTTATGGAGCCCTGCTTTAATCCTAAAATGATGAGTCAATTTTTGAGTATATTTCCTGTACAATGTCCAACCACTGTCCTGTTCGAGGATGGTCACAGTTTAACCAGCTCCTTGTAATGGCCTTTTTACACGCAAGTATCAGGATTTTCAAGATATGTATCCTTCTTTTAAATTAATTTCATAGTTGTCAATCCCAGGTACACAATCCGAGGGTCCTTAGGAATCTTGTAGCATAAAATCTCCTCAAGAATCTGAATAACGCTGTCCCAGAATTTTTGAATTTTTATACATGACCAGAAAACACGTGAGTGAGTGGCATTCACCTGTCTACACTGTCTCCAGCATTTCTTTTGCTTACCAAATTGTTTAGTTTTTAAGTGAGGTGCAGTAAAGAAGTGTATCAAATTATTCCTGCAAAAATCCTTGCATCTCTTGGATCAGATGGATGTTTGCTATGTTCTACACATGGAATGCCAGTCACTTTCTGAGAGACTATGTTAATTTCTAGCTCCCATTTTTGTTTTACAAACAGAGAATTTCTTCCACTTTGCAAACTACTGTACAATTTAGACACACTCTTTATGGGGGTTTGTTTGTATGTACCTGTCAACACATCAATTACTTCATTTCCTGGGCTTCATCATGGGTTAGGGTTAGTAAGTGCAAGGGGAAATGCAGTGGCATGAGAGAACATTGGGAAAAACAGACTGAAAGGATGAGAAGTGAAGAAAGCTTGTACCTAGAAGAGTCTGACAGTGAGATTGAAACAAGCTCAGAGCAGGAGGGGCAATGAGACACGGCCCCTGTAATATCGCCACCCCCAGAGAACACATCAAACTCTGCACCCAGAGTTTTCACTGATTCATGTGCAAGTCAACCAAGCAAGTGGTAACTATCGTCCAACTCAGTAGCCAGGGGCGAGTCTATAGGCTCGAAGTGGAGGGGCCCATCTGCCCGACAATATAGTCTCAATCCCAGCCTCAGCAATGATCAGTGTTGGGGTTGTGGACAGCCAGGTCATCAGAGTAGAGACCGGTACAGGCCCTGCAATAAGGACGCCCGGAGAAGCCTGAGGGGGAGACCATTGTTACAACCCTAAGGTTGTGTGGATCCCTCTCCTTCTCCCTCTCCCCCTCTCTCTCTTTCTCTCTTTGCTGTGATGCTTGGGTGTGATGTGTTGCAGGTGTGTCGCTACGAGTGGATGAGTGGGGAGGTGTGTTTACAGGGAGCTGATTGGTTCCAGCCCAAGCTGGAAGGATAAGAGGACGGCTTCCCACAGCTCCTGCGGTGTCTCTCTTTGCCACTGCCAGCCGGACCTCCAGCTGGACTCCCCTTGTGCAGCACTTTGTAAACTGTTCTTTTGTACCAGCCCGTTCATGGTAGGGGTGGGTAGCCTTTTTGTTTAAGCCATGTTTTCTCCTGTTTTGCTTGCTTGAGGAGTTAGGTCAGTAACCTGTCTTTTGTTTTCCTTAATTTTGAGTAGGGAAGTTTAGGTTGTTTCGCCTTAGGGTTGTTTTCTGTTTATTGTTTTGCTACTAGCCCACCCTGAAGGAAAAGGTGTCAATTAACACTAACGGGCTGTTAATTGTTTGTGGCTGGTTCTTGGGAGAGTGGAAGGAGGGGGGGGGGAACTCTTGTATCATGTTGCGACTGTTTTACCTCCTAGGCAGGGTCGTAACACCATGACACCAATAATCTCATCACAACCACACAATGAGCCCACCATACAGGTTTTAATCCAAGAATATTCTTTCATGGTGGATACAGGTACAACACTGGGGAGAATATCCCCAAGCTCACCCTCTCAAGCACGTTGATTAAGACGATAGGCTATTCTGGGAAAACACTCTATTCGACAAATACATAAAAAAAAAGGAGCGATATGTTGTGTCCTTTTGCAGCTAACTTGACCTGCACACAAAATAGCATCCACAAAGACCTCCCTGAAGATCCGCCCACAACAAAGATGAAGCCTGAGGTTATGAAACAAGACAACATTTCTGGGCTGGCCACAAGAGTCAAGGTTGAAACAGGAATGGAAGACGTGGGAGCTATCTGTGAGATTTCAGATGGGAAAAGCAGATCAAATTGCCATTGCAGTGCACTCTCACGCAGTGGTGGCTCCAAAAGGGAAAAAGATGAAAGTGAAACATTTCGGGAGATATCATTATCGTCACATTATTTTTTAAATGTAATAAATTATACAAATCCTCAAGTAACTTTTTCCTGCCTGCTGCCTATGAATATCATAGTCTAATCAGCTGCAGCGTCAAGCCCGGTTCAACAGAGTACGGAGGATTTCAGCCTGGTTGAAGACAGAAGTCTGTCTGTCTGTCTGAAACACACACACAGACACACTCAGAGCGACATAGTAAGATGAGAGGGAACTAGCTTGGAGGAGATTGATGCCAAGGAGGCTGTACAGATGAGATTCAGTCAGGGCAAAAGAGCTAAAGTCCCAAATACAAGGGTTGGCCTTTTAGAAGTGCCAGACCCTAGTGGTCCTCAGGGGGATGTGCTCTAAAGGGAAGGGAAGGAGAGGCTTTTGTAAAAGGAAGTTCCTTGTTTACTTGTTTTGTTGTGGTTGTTATTTCGTAAATGTTTTAATTACTAGAACAATGGTTCAACTGCTACTGGTTTCCACTGTGTTGTTATATAATATATGAGAGATTAATATTCATCACAGATCTTAAAGTTTACAATTATTGATGTAACATTAGTTTACAGGGACAATTACAACATTTTATTCCACTTATTCACAAATTAGAATGTGTTGTTTTGTTTGGTTAATTTAAACCAGTATTTTCAAGGCAAAATAGGTTAAACATTGCCTCTATCTCAGTTACTACCAATTGACACAGTTGGGTTAAGGACATTGAGCATGTCTGATAAGGCTTTGAGATGAGTTTTTTTGCCCTGGAATGTTGCTTGTTGTGGAAGTGAGGGGGCTGGAAGAGCACCTTCTGCTGTAAATGAGCACAGATGAGAGCTGTTGGGTGCTTCCGCATCCAGTGTGAACCCGGCCTCAGGTCAATTTTTTCGCGTATCGTACCAGGAAACACACTGAAAAACTATTTAATTTTTTTTTATATATATATATATATATGATATAAATGATCTAATATGCATCCCATACGCCCGCAACAAGGCAGGGATCATATTCATTTCATTGGTTGACCAGTGGTCAACACCTTACCTGGCATTCTATAGGTTGGGGAATTTTGAAAGGGGTTATTCAACAAAAAAATAAGAGCAGAGGAGAAATCTGAGATCAAACGATTCACGAGGGCACTGAAAGCAGCCCGAGTGCAGGATGGATTGATGGAACTGGGAGCACAGGAAATCTGTGTGAGCAACAGTAAATCTGAGTCCCAGCACACAGTTAGAGCAGAAGCAGAGCAAATTTAAGTGCAAACAGGGGCTATTTGAGTGCAAGGGCAGGGTTTTGATGGAAAGTCATACACAATCTGAACATAAATTCAACAAGCCATGAACTCAAACTGAAAGACCACGCTCTTGAATCAAGATAGGAAAAAAGCTCCATAGACGCAGCGCGCTGATGGAGGCGGTGGGCGCTGCCCCGAGTCCGCATCGTCATCGACAGCGTGGTCGGCTCTGATTGCACGTCCCCGAACAGCTCTGGTGAAGCAGGCGGTGGGCGGGTTGCCGATCCGGAGAGTCTCGCCCAACGATGCCCACCTGCTCGACCTGCGGAGAGCCTGGTTAGGTGGGCTGGCTTCCTCTCCTGGTCTGTGGGGAAGGGGCAGATTGCTCCCTGGCCCATAGTCAACTGCCACACCTGTCTACCACAAGGCGATACCACTGCTACCCCGGTTTAACATAAAGCACAGCGACTTTGCATCGGCTCAGTCCAACAAAGTTATTTTTGTTATCTTAACATTTTAGCATCGAAATGGGAATCGCAATCACCATCGATAAAATTTAAATGATACCCAAACCTAGTGCTAACTGTTGTTCGCTCCCATGTACTACAGTGGGCTCATACCTCACGTTTTGTCTGCCGTACCATTTCTCTACTGAAGAGACATTTTTGGTGGCCCACCATAGAGGCTGACACCAAGGAGTTTGTAGCAGCATGCTCTGTTTGTGCTAGAGGCAAGGCCTCTCATCAGCCCCAAGCTAGTCTGCTTTGCACGCTACCTGTCCTTGTAAGGTCCTGATCCTACATAGCCCTGGATTTGTATTACTGGCCTCCCTATTTCTGAAGGTAACACAGTAATTCTTACCATTGTTGACAGGTTCTCCAGGGCATATTCATTACTGTCATAAAACTCTGCGTTTGAAACTGCTGAACTGTTGATCAATCATGTTATCAAGATTCATTGCATTCCCATTGACATAGTTTATGACCAAGGCCCACAATTCATATCTCAAGTTTGGCATGTTTTCTGCAAAGCTATGGGTACATCTTCAAGTTTATCATCAGGTTTCCACCCTCAAATCAATGGCAAGGCAGAAAAGACCAACCAGGACCTGGAATCCACCATACGCTGTATGGCTGATGCCAACCCTACCTCTTGGAGCACACATCATTCAAAATATATTCCACCATGCACTGAATCCAGGAAGCTCTCAACCCGCCTACTCGGGCCTTTACGTTTTTGACAAGGTCAAAAATCCCAATGCAGTCATGCCTAAACTTCACAGCAGCATGACGATTCATCACACTTTCCATGTCTCCCAGCTTTAAACTGTTCTTTCCAGTGATCTGTTTTAAAAATATTTATATATCTAATAAACAAACATTAAACATCCGTGTAACACTTGCAATGAAAAAAAATTTGATAAGTTCAATTGTGTGAATGCTTTGCTTTGTCCTTAGAGAAGGTGGCTATGAGGTGCACTGCGCCAACAGCATCAAGCCAAAACAAGCTGTCATCTCCTCCAGATCTATACATTGACTTAGTTTCCAAGTTCTGTTGTTTTTACACAATCTGAGTTTACACGAGTCCAATCAGACTGTTTGTGTGTCTGTGTGTGAGATAGAGAGAGAGGAAAATAATGCGCGGGACGGCTAATGAATGCGCTGCTCTGAAGAATGATTTAACTAATTTGAGAAAGTATAATTATGTTATGATCAGTGTTGATATTTTGGCTTAAACTGTAGCAAGATGTCAGCTGAGTGTGAGAGAGAGATATCTGATTGGCCAAATATATTGACATGTAGATATATTGACATGTAGAGTGTGAATGCATAGCACATGGAACACCATTCATAGTAGTTCAAATTGTCCTTTGTGATACGCATGTTGATATCCCAATGACGATCAATTTCCGATATATCGTTCAGCCCTATGAACTAGTTAATATTGTCGTATCCTTACAAAAAAATAAGGGCACACAATAAAATATGGGCTGACAACACTTGAGACAATTGGAGAGGCAATTCCCTTCCAATGCATTTGCATTTTTTGCAATGGACGTCTACTAGAGGCTTCCAGTATATCCAGTATACAAAAACCATCACGAACTCCGGTGTTTATATATAGAAATTAGGTTTAGTTGCACGTATATATGGCATTTACATGTAGCACTTGTGCTTTGGCTTTTTACATGATTCTTACTGTTCTGGGTTTGCACCCTCATGGTTGAATGCACTTATTGTAAGTCGCTTTGGATAAAAGCATCAGCAAAATTATATGTAATGTATCGTCTGGACGGATGTATTAGTTCATTGGCTCATGAAATTTTATTTTGATTTACTTCAAACTGTGGTAATGGTGTAATTTGATGTAACACTGCCATTTGATTTGATGAGGCACATCATGTGAAGTTACATCACAATTAACATTATGTTTGATGTGATGTTCAACATTCTATTTAAAGACTAGAACCAATATTTTTCTTTATTTTGTTGTACTTTGGGAATAGCAGAAGTTGTGAAGTTGGAAATGTTGTGATCATTTTTGTATCATCATCCCTTCACATCGATTTGAGTCCATTAATTAATTATCATTATTTACTATGTTTCATTTAATATCATTTTCATTAATTACTTATTATTCATTATGTGTCATTAGTTACTTTTTAACATTGGCTGTCATTATTAGGGTTGGGTATATATCACTTAAATTTTATCGATTTCGATTCCGCTTATCGATGCTGTTTTTTATCAGTTCACCATTTTGATTCCAAAAGAGTAAAAAGAAAAGAGGTCAAATGTTGAGATAAGAAAAATATCTTTACTGGACTGGACTGATGCACAGTAGCTGTGCTTCATGTTACACTGGGGCAGCAGTGGTAACGCCTTGTGGTAGAGACAGGCAACATTACGAAAGAAAACCCACACAACTCATCTCAGAGCCTCATCAGACATGCTCAATCTTTTGTAGTACATCTTATTTATACGAAACCTGTCATAATCAATACAAGTCATGTAAGTGAGGTTTCCCTTGAATACCAGCGAGAACGGAGTGTTTCTGCCATCACCGCTCGCTCGCCCTGGAGGTGCTAGCGAGGTGCAGCTAGGCCAAGATGAAACACTCAGACTCGTAGAGACCGCAGGACATTCAACGCTGTACAGTCTTTCAGATCGATGTCGTGCTGCCTTAAAGGAGACATATAATGCCCATTTTACCGCAGTTTATATGGTTCATTAGGGTCTTAATGAAATGTCTGAAACATATTTTGGTAAAAATACCACAAGGATCATTTAAAACAGCACCCTTTTTACCCTGTCTAAAGCAGCCCTCCTCAGATTGACCTGTGGGCTGGCCGGCGAGCTGAGCTAACCGGGCCGGTGGAGCCGGGCCGTGTAGCAAGACTATGACGTCGGCTCGGGTCGTAATCCCATTCAACGCCATCTGGCGTATCGTTTCTGACATAGAGGAACCAAAACAAATCGCGGGAGTTGTTTTTTTCCAGAGTTTTTGTGACGGTAGACATGCTAGATACCCAAATTAACGTGTAGAAGCACTACAAAAGGGGAATTTTCATAATATGTCACCTTTAAATGTTTGGTGAGCTTCCCGCATGCATTGCACGTTGCCTTGTCGTTGTTGTCTTTTTTTAGAGTGAAGCCAAACTTCTGACCTTTTATCGCAACTCATCTTAGCCACGTTAGCCATGCATACTAGGTCTAGTCTAGACAAATGGACAGGCTGTTGCGTAGTCCGTGACGTAGTCACGTAGGCAGGTCCTAGCAGATATATACTCCCTTTACCGAGTCCAAATGGTGCAGAATGCTGCTGCACAGAGGTTAGTAAAATCAAGAAATATTAGAACATTCTGTTGAGAGTGGATAAGTGTATGAATGCATGTAATTGTTAGAATTATTATTCCGCTGAACAGGTAGGCAGAAGGAAGAACCCTACCTGTCAACAGGTTATGGGCCAAGCTAACCGAGAATGATTCTAAAGTTTGACGGACAAGTGAGTAGATAGCTAGCAAGGATGCGCTAGCAAACAGAAGTAGGATTATCCAAAACAGCTAGTTTAGCATCGGGAGTACCGGAAGCTAAAGCTAGGCTAAAAAGGAGCTAAACTGAGCAATGAACACCAAAAGCCAAGGCGAACAGAAGAAAAAGCAAGTAGCCCACTTTTGAAGGGAGAGCAGAGGAGTATGAGCTCTGGGAAAAAAGGATGCTGTGCTGCATGCACGGAGTGAAGCAGACAATCCTCACAGAGCCCACTGGACCACTGTCGGTGGAAGAAAAGGCTAATGATGACAAGCTGAATGCGGCATCTATTGTGCACTGGCACCGCTACTTGACAATACGAGCTTGGGACTGATATTCAGAGACACGTAGGACAAGGGCCGAGAGAGTCTCAAAGTGTTAAAAGAACACTATCATCTTGTGCTGTTTCAGAAAGAGCAGAGAGAATCTAGGCCTACGGGCATATAGTGACGCAGACTGGGCTGCAGACGCTACTGGCAGACACAGTATCACCGAGTATTGTGTGAGTATGGGCAAAGACAGGTCCTTAGTCTCTTGGAAAGCCAAGAAGCAACCCACGATAGCACTATCCACATGCAAAGCCAAGTACATGGCTCTAGCTCTAACAATACAGGAGTGTATTTATTTGGAGCAACTACTGGGAGGTATAGATACCTATGTGTATGAGAAAACTGTAGTTTATGAGGATAACCAGGGGACAATTGCGCTGGTTAGGAACCCTATGAGTAGACAAAGATGTAAACATCTGAAATGACATTAAATATCACTTCATTAGGTCTACCATAAGGGAAGATAAGATGTCACTTGTTTACTGTCCCACAGATGACATGGTCACAGATGTTATGACAAAGCCCGCCCCCAGACTTTAGCTGAGGAAATTTTCAGGAGTCATGTTTGGTGTGTAAAATGTTGACATATGACTATGCCATGTTATTTTTTTTTGTTATGTAAAAGTTGTACAGTATACACGTCATTCATAAGTGGGAGTGTTGAGAGTGGATAAGTGTATGAATGCATGTAACTGTATTTGTTCAGGAGGAGGCGCTGTTGCGCCTCATATGTTATGGAGTCACGTGTGACTGATGACAACACTACCTTATAAGGGGGATGTTACCACCCCCTCACTCTCTGTACCTGACTCTCACGGAGAGCAACCTGTTCTTACCAGTTCTTCATTAAACAAGGCCACTGGATCGATGGCTAAAGAAACACACGTCGGTTCATCAGTTAGAATTATTATTCCGCTGTGCAGGTCAACACATTCCTCCAGTATTTTAAAATGTACAGTCGCTGCCTCTTACATTCTGTACTGAAAAATATCTAATAATGAGGCAATCAAGGATTCGCTATTAACCCCGTATGTGCCGTGCCATGAGCTTTGATTGTTGAACGGATGGTTACTTTAACTATACTAATTACTAATTGCTTTTGTTTTGAAAATAACTATATAACTCATATACCTCATTTGCACCTGGAATTAAAATTCTTTGTAAAACAGGTGGTTACTACCGAGGGTTTAGGCAGCACGGAGCACATGGGAAATATTTATTAAGATTAATTCACACACTTTAATACTTCGCACCACTGTGTGTGCGCGTGCGCGTATGTGTTTTTTTTTTAAGTGACTGAAGTAGGCGGGACCCGCGTGCACAGGCTTTAACAGAAGCAGCCCGATAGCGAGGTGACAGAGAAGGCTCAGACCCTTCCGAAAGATATACTTTATGTCTTTGTGTTGAGAGACAGACTGGCGGGCTAAATGTCGGACCGCTGACTCACTTTTCACCTCCTTTTTTTTAACGACGGTGGGCGTAGACTGGAGCGGCGGCACGGAGCCCGGAGCAGAAACCTCAGTCAGAGGCTGACGCCTTGCAGAGGGTGGACTATGGGCTCTGCTTCCTCCTCTTATCGGGTCATCCACCTGGACGTGGATGGCAGGATCCAGAAGGTACAAAACATACAGAATGGAGGTTGGATGTCAATAGAATAAATGCAATTTATCTTAGTCATCCGGTAGGCACTCAATCATCTAGAGAATTTTAAAAATGTGATATCTTATCTAACCTTAGAAAGAAGGCATTTCGAAAAACGAAATATTTAATACATATATATATATATATAAAAAACGTCATTATTTAGAATATAAATATTAATGTGAATATTGAATAAATTCAATGTGATTGGAAATTGTTTGATGTATTTGTGTTGTGTTATTAGGCTATTCATTTCATAATCTACAAGTAATGGTTATTGTTTTTAAAGTACTTACTAAATATATAGGGTCATCTCACTTTTTGTTGCCCTGCAAACAATATCTCTCAAATGTAGCAGCATGGTCGGTAAAATTACCAAAAATATATAGGTAAAACCTTGATAGACACCCTGAACAGCAGTCATATGAAGTAATCTAAATCAAACTTTTTCAGGGCTACTGTGTGTCTGAGGGTTGAACAAATTAAACGAATAAAACATCAGAGAGTTGCTTTAAATCCACAGCATGCACAGTGGAAATCTAGCAGCTCTCATTTGAATTGTATACAAATCGAAATGCTCAACATTTCAGTTCTTATGAGATCAACGTCTGTAAAGATTGAAATGTTCAAAACAATGACAAAGAATTTTAGGATTTTGAGTGGGTCAAATGAATTGTTGGAAAAGCAACAGCTGTCAACATTTTATCTTAGATTGCACTTTATTCAGCCCTTTTCTAAACCTTTTTTATTTTGTTCAATATCAAAGAATTGCCAACTTCAGTTGCAAAAAATGTTTGTCAAGAGCAATCACAAAAATCACCAGATTATGCATGTATATATTTTATTGTGATCAGAATCATGCCTGCCTGAGTAAAAGTAAAACCATGAATCAATGGACATCATTCTTCAGTTTTAGTAAGACAAAACAAGAATTCTCTAGCCAGCATGTGCAATCTGAAATCAAAAAAAGATTGTAATGCCTTCACACACCCACCCTTCGCTGTGGAGTCATTATTACTCATTGACAGTGAAGGGCAGTAAATGGTCTTTATTTATATAGTGCTTTTCTATTCTTGATGACCACTCAAAGCGCTTTACAGTACAGTTTTACACACTTTTCTCTGTGAGAAGGCTGGGATTGAACCACCAACCTTCTGGTTAGAGGAAGACTGGTCTAACTCCTGAGCCACAACCACCCTGAAGTGAAAACATTGAAATGCCAAGAGATTTCACTGTCCATCTCCAGAATGGTGTTTGTGAGACAGAATGTCAGAGCTCTGTTGACACTGACAAACCAATGGAGGAGGGACAGCAGATCATAAAAGGCCATATAATGAGGTTTATACCTCACCAGCACTGCATTTATTGCGTTGTGGCTTCTTTATGGAGTTCACAGAGAGTGGGTAGCTGTCCGCTGCACAAAATACATGTAATTTCCTCATGCACACAATTTCACAATTTGTAAAAAAAAATCCACCAGGGTGAGAGGATTAACATTTGTATAAGGGTCATATGGCTTTATGCGTGTCAAGCAAGGACTTTTTTTTTAACTGTCTGGAAACTGGAAAAAGATACTAGCCAACATTTTATGCACATTATAGTTCAGTGCTGAGGCTAAATTTATTTTTTTTCATTTCTCTTTTTTTTATTTAAATCTTTTCGTCTGGTGTGTGTTTTTCCAGGAATGAGTGATTGCATTTGATGCCTCACCACCAGCTAAACCTGCTGTGTTGACTGTTAATAATATTGAGTTTTGTGTCTCATTGGTTCAGTAGTCACTTGCTGTGAGGCTGCTTAGATCCTGTCTATGCTGTGTAACAGACTTGGTTTTGGATTTAACATAGGGCTGGGCGATTTTTCGATCCCGATTCTGGATCGCGATAAAATTTTGATCGATTTCGATTATCTCCTCGTGACATGTATTCGATCTCACGTGGCAAAAGTAAGCGCAACAACAGTGTCGGAGTCTGCCGGCTGCCGTCTGCAGTTAGGACACGACACGCCCCCTTCCCATCGTGAGAGCTGCAGCAGTTGCGAGAGAGAGAACGAAGTTGGAAAAAGGAGAAAAAATGAGTGAAACTGAAGTCGGGGACAGCGAAAATAATGGCGAATGTGAGAGCGACATCACTACATCACCCGGAACCGAAGACATTGTCGAAAAAAAGCGTAACGCGACGTCAGTTGTGTGGACGTGGTTTGGATACGGCTAAAAGGACGAGGAGCAGACGAAGCCGGTCTGCAAAATATGCCGGCGGTCGGTACCAGCCAGGACGGGAAACACCACAAACCTTTTCAATCACCTGAGACGGCACCATCCCAGTGATTATGTGATAGATAGTTAAAATGTATGAATAAAGTTAAAATGAATGAATGATTTCCATCTGCACTCTATTAGTATAGCCTGGTTGAATGATCTGCTGATCGATTAGTTTTACCTGCAGAGGCCGGATTAGGGGAGCTCTGGGCACGGGTGTCATTCTTGATGCAGCTACTGAAGCAGAAGCACCGTGTCTGAGTGACGTTATTAACATCTCCCCTTTTCAGGTAGGAAATTAATGTTTATGTGCTGTGAATACATTATTGACCTGTTTAGCAACAAGATTATAATGTTTGGATGGTTGAATTTGTGATTGTGTGCTGTTTGTGCAGTTAGTTCACACTTTTTATGTAGCTCTGCTCTGCTCTGCCGGTGGTAGGCAGGTAGCAGCACGTGGTGAGCATGAGTGCACCACATGTTGTGTGCATTGTTCACATGTTTGATTTAGCAAGACATCTAAAAGAAAGAATTATATTGCTGATGTCTATGTGTATGATTAATGTTAAGTATGTTTATGTTTGTAAATTAATAAGAGATAAGGTATTTTGTTAATTATCAATAATTGAAGTTACTGTTCAAAGATTAATAGGCCATATATATATATATATATATTGTTACCTGTTAATTTGTTGTAATGTTGTAAATTGATTTTGTGAATTATAAACGATTCTTGATGCAGCTACTGAAGCAGAAGCACCGTGTCTGAGTGACGTTATTAACATCTCCCCTTTTCAGGGCACAACAATTACACAGAGAGTTTGACTCTGCGGGCTCAAGTTTGCACGACACCAAACAAAGAGACAGGCAAGACCACTACGTCTCCTGTTAGCATCGCTAACGTTAGCGATGCTATGTTAGCAAAACAACAGTCCATCCAGTCATGTTTTGCAGCCATTGCCCCATATGAAAACAATCGAAGCGGGGAAAAAATATAACGAGCACTATTACTTATTGCTTAGCTACAGATACGATGCCCCTGAGCACAGTGGAGAGGGACGGCTTCAGGAAACTGATCAAAAACTACATATCGTGATAAGAATCGAGATCGATCAATATGGAAAAACATATCGTGATAACATTTTTTCCCATATCGCCCAGCCCTAATTTAACACACTACTTTTAGGTCAGAGTTACACACTGAAGGTCAAATGCAGCAATATGTCTATGTAATGATGAAGAATCTGAACAAAAATCAAGGGAAAGGCTGTTATTGAAATCAGTCCCAGCATTTTAAAACTAGAGCATGGATTTGTTTAGAAATGGTTATAAATGTGTGGAGAATGTAATCAAGTGATTTAAATCCTACCAAGGACTGAAACTTTTGTATAACCACAAAGTAATACAACGCATTTTTAACATTTTTTGATCAGTAAAAGTGCACTCAAGTGTTGTAGGGATGTTATGTTTTGATGTTCATCATCATGTTTTTGTCTTAACACTTTGTCTTAAAATAACTTATATTCAATTAGATTTGATTTGTATAACACCAAAAAAAAATAAAGAATTTATCTCAATGAACTTTACTAAGCAAGGTCGAGACCATCCTGGGTCTTGGGAAATCGTGATTTCCTAAATCCGTTTTTTTCTATCCAAATTTTTTCAATTTATCTGTTAATTGATTTAACAGATCATGAGAAACATGTTAGTTGAGTCTTAGTCCTTATGCTTTTCCATACACTTATAATTGTAACACCAGCAGAATGTGTTGTAAATGTCTTGCTTAGTGAATTTACAGAAATTAGAATCAGCTCAACTTTCCTCACTACATAAAACTCAAACCTTGTAGGATATATACATCGATGTTCGTGTTTCTGACCCCATCAGTTCCTGTCTCTTCCACATGTGATGGCTGCCAGTATCACACTGCTGAAGTGCTATTTGACCTCTCACCTCCTCCACAATCATCTCTCCTTTTGCCTCCTGACAGCGCTCACTAAACCCGCCCCCACCCCTGCCTCTGGTTACACTGATAAATCTTGTCATGCGATATATAAGCTCTAATACTACCCAATAACCGTTAGGAACATATCAGTGAGCCGCAATGTCCCTTCTTGTTGACAAAAACACTAATAGGGCTGCAACTACCGACTTTTCTGATAGTTGATTAATCTTTCGATTATAGAAACGATTAATCGACTAATCGCATTATGAACCACACAAATTCTCATTTGATCCTATTTAGCCATCAGCTTATTCATTTAGCTTGAAGTTGTTTGCGACATGTGATAACTGACAATGAAGATCGATACTTCTTTCGAAAAATTTCTTTTAATAAACTTTGCTGCATATTAGGCTACTATTTACACAAAAACAAAGAAAAATCAAGTTTTGGTCAATTTTAAACCAAGGTCAGGCAAAGTGCTAATATAAAAAGATCAAGTTAAATTCAAGTTTCCCTTTTTCCTGTGAACCGAGAACAGGCCAAGTGCCAATACTAAAAATGAATAAAAAATCAAGTATCCCTTTATTTAGTAAACAAAAGGATAGGGAAAGTATCAGCAATAAAAAAATCAACAAACAAAACCATAGTCTTCTGCGGACTGCATAATTGTAATTAAATAAGACGTTGTCAGGCAGTAGGATAACATATAAGTTTTAAACTTGTTTAAAAATATTGTATTCATACCATAGTTTTGTGATGGATTCTAGAATCCTGCACACAGGTATTGAGGGAGTTGCCAAGACAACTCCGTTTATATAGCAAGCTAGATAACAGGGTATCCTTCCGAGGCGAGTCTGCATCATCTACGTTATGATGTCTCCTCTTCAAACGCTCGTGTCCTGCTTCCATGGAAAGCAAGGTCCGCCTTACAAATATTGCAAGTAGCTTTTTTCGGTCGATGTTAATGGTGAAGTTCTCCCATACTTTTAACTTTCTGGTATACGACGTGTTGCAACGAATGCCGTCATTGGTCTATGTTGTCTTGCTATTGCACATGCGCGACTTTCAGAGATAGGAAGGGAGTGACATGGCTCACTCCTCAGCTACTTCAATCAGCACCTCAGGTAAAACGACGTTTAGTTCAGCTGCACGGCACGAAACACGCGCGCAATGACGTAACTAACGAATCATCGACTATTAGCTTCGTCGGCAAATGTTTTTGTCATCGATTTTTGTCGACTACGCCGATAAATCGTTAAACACTAACTGGACATTTTTCAATAATCTGCTGCTGAAAACAGTAATCAGTAAGGGTGTTCCGATCGCCGTTTGAGGTAGTATCGGTCGACACCGATTCTGATCAAGGAGTCTATGGCTCTGTTTACACCTGATTAACATCGACTTGGGTGACCCAAGCGACCACTTGTATTCTGATTTATCTTTCCCGATCTATATGCAAATAAACACTACAGGGCTGAATCCTACCCTTGTCAGTAAATGTCCATTATTACTGTCAAGTTGTTCCTTTTTTTTAATTCAGCGCAACATGAACTCCTGTATCAGCCTGTGTCTGATGTTTCACCTGCGCTGTCAGCATCTGCAGGAATGACACTGTGCAGGTTTCTGAATTGTTCCAAACACCCAGGCCATACTGGGTGCGTGTGCAGCACGTGACGGCAGCGTTGCTGATCTGCTGTGTCTGTTGTTTACACAGGGAGCATGTCTGCTGCGTGCCTGCGCGGAACTGCTACATGAAGTTTATGGTATGACTACTTTGTTTCCTTGATTAAAAGTAGCCCTATGTACTGAAATAAATACCTGGACTCCATGGTATTATGCCGTGTGTCTGAATACAAATGAATGGATTCAGTCAACGGAAACATTAAAGTGTTGCATATAGGAATAGTATTATTTGACATGTTCGACAGATAGACATTGAAACTGTGGTGAAAGCTAATTTTCACCGTCCATTTTTAGGCATGCAGAGAAAAAAGGCAAGACTCCAGAAGAGCAGTGTGGCAGTGGTGCATGCCAGGGGGCTCTCCAACACACAGCCAGAGACGTAACGATCGCTTTTTTACATATTTGATCTCACCACACACGTGATCAAAACATATAAACTTTAACACACTCAGAGTGACAAGCTTTGCAGCTTCAGTTCGGCTTCTCTCAGTCTCTTCAGTCTGTGAGTCTCCGAGGGCCCTGATGCAGCAAAGCCGCTGCCTTTTAAAGTGTGAGGACCAATCAGCTAAAAGCTCTCACCTTTGCTGATTGATCCTCTGTGGTGAAGGTGAGGGTTCTTTCCCAGCCGCCTCACCTCCACATAGTGCATCTTTTACACCTGAGACCCACATGCCTCTCTAACTTGATAACATGGGCACTGACACAAAAAGCAAGACGTTCCACAACGCACACAAACTATTCATGCGCTCAGTGTAGCCTGGGCGTTAAGCTCAGCTAAGAATTGAGCTGAGTGATGACATTAGTACGTAACCTCGGTATCAGCTGTGCAACTAACTGGCAAGCTCAAGTACAGCCAAGAGAAGAAAATGCTAACCCACTGTTGCTATTTTTTAGTACATTAAAATGGTACAAGCCATTAGCCTGGATGCAAGACGAACTTAGCCCCGCCCACAACATTTGAGGTCAGGAAGTTCGGGCTGGCATCGCTTCGTTGGGGAGAAACTATGCCCGTACAGAAGCTGTTCGGACCAATCAAATTGTCAGGGCGGGCTTCATACGATGATGGACAGTAACGTAATCAACCACGTCACCAAAGAGCGCTTGGGTTGAATTCGTTTTCAACAAACATGCCTGCCGCTGGAGAGCTGAGATGTGTAGATGCTGCCATTGAGTCTGTTTTAGAAGACATCGACAGCGCATTCATTTTGAAAGAGGAACAGAGAAACGCGATCAAGGCAATTGTAGAACGAAAAGATGTTTTTGCAGTCCTTCCTTCGGGATTTTCGGAAAAAAAATAATTTATCTGCTGGAGTTTGAATTTTACCAATTTTACCAATCACATTATTAAATGGTCCCCTCTTCCCATCCACTGCAGCCACACAAGCAGTCATATAGATAAAAAGAGAAAGAGGGGGGCGCTACGTATTCTCCACATATGCTTGAATGGAGAATACGTAATTTACCCTCCACACCGACATTGAACGGACCAAACAGCTTGCGTGAGAAGTGACATACGTACATTTCAGGCCACGTTTTGTGCATATGCAATGGTTATAAATGAGATCCCTGGTATTTCATGATGGCCTGATACGAACTAACCTTTTGTAAGATCAGCAGTACCAAAGACTATTTTTCCACATTTAAAACATGATTCAACATCCAACTCTTTCGATCCTCCGATTCCGAATCCGTGCACAGCGCCGGCGGCCAGCGTGTCGCAGATTTTGGTGTGATGTCGACGGATGCTCCAGTCTCTACGCCTGGTCCTGTCTCCAAGCCCCTTCCTGTTCATGCAACAAGGCTGGCGGTGAAGCCAGCATCCCCTGCTCCTGTTTCCACGTCCCCTGCTCAAGTGCCTACCCCAAGGTCGGTGGAGAGGCCGACACCTGCAGCCCCTGTCCCGTGTCCCTCGTCGGCGGACACCTACAGCCCTGTCCTTTGTCCCTCGTCGGCAGAGAGGCCGATACCTGCAGCCCCTGTCCAGTATCCCTCTTGGGCGGAGAGGCCGACACCTGCAGCCTGTGTCCCTCTTGTGAGGAGAGGTCGACACCTGCAGCCCCTGTCACGTGTCCCTCGTCTGCGGAGAGGTCGACGCCTTCAGGCCCTGTACCTGTTGCCAGGGCGCCTGTGAGCGTCGCCCACTTGCCCATCCTCTGCAGAGACGCTGCTCACGACCACGCCCATCTGCTCGACCTCCGGAGAGATTCGGTGGGTAGGCTGGCGTCCTCTCCTGGTCCGGGGGGGGAGTAGGTCAGGCCAGATGGCTCCCTGGCCTGAAGTTGGTGATGGGGGTATGTGGAGGGGGCTGGGAGAGCACCCTCACATGTAAGCGGATTGGTCCTCACGCTTAAAAGGCAGTGTCTGCATTGCCTCGGGAGTGATCACTCTGGAACTCAGACACACGGAGGACTGAAACTCTTGAAAGGACTGAGCTGTAAAGCTTGACGCTTTAAGTTGAAGTTTATTTATGTTTGTTGAAGTGTGTCTGAATTAAGTAAAAATGTTAAAACCTGAATGGTTCGTCTCTGGCTGCTGTGGTGAGAGCCCTGTGGCATGGTGTACTGTTACAGTGCGTTTTTACATAGTGTGGAAACACTTTAGGAAGCCAGCGGCAGAGAGGAGACGGGGACTACTGGCTGAAATAACTGCTGTGGTATATGTGTTATTGAAACTCCTGAGAAGCCAGCGCTGTTGTTTGTGGGTCCACAATGCCATCCGGAAGAGCACACAGCTCGGGGACTTTCATTGCTTCTCCAAGAGCTCTGTCTCTCGCTATGCAATAAACATGAATTTTGAGTCTAATGTTCCGGCAAGTTGCATCATGCATGTTCCCAGGGGTGAGAGATGCAGAATTTGTGTCTATTGGCATCTTTTCTCTTATTTGCCTTGACTTAATATGTAAACTTGTCATGCAACAATCATCACAGCAAACAATGTCTCCAGCACAATATCAGCATCAAAATGACCTCTTCATCTCTCTAGATGAGCAGGGTACTCAGCCCCAAAATAAAACATTCGACATTGATCCAAACAAGATTGTAGATGCATCTGATGGCAATATGGATGTTGCCATCAAGAGGCTACACGTCCGTGATATAGGATTCCTAGCACAGTTGTGCAGAAAATTGACCACATTACCTACATAACATTACACTTAAATTAATAAATGGGCAGGCTGCATCAGAGCAGTCTTTAGGTTCAGGAAATCAAAACCATCTTTAAGGCAAAGCAGCAGGTCAAAGGCCAGTTCAACCCATACTGTTTTACTTTGGAATTCCTAGATTTAACCATTTAATTTGATATTCATGTTTGTGGTAATTGAATTTGTTTTTTTGTTGATGTTTATTGGTGTTGATGCCGCCCCGCGCGTGCCCTTGGGCAAGAGTCTGTGCAATTTTCCGGTGGTGTAAATGAGGTTCGAGTTGATGAATTTCAGGAAGGAATCACCACACTTTTTATATATTTCAGTGAACTGTCCCTTTTATCTCTTAATTTGTTTGTTATTTAAAAAAAATGTACATATTTTGAGAGTACAATAAACATACCCAATGGATTAGGCAGTATCTGAGTTGTTGAATTGGTAAAACTTTAATGATACTCATTTGTAAATCCCTGATTATGTTTTACTTTCTCTGCCTTTCAGTGTGCCACTATGTTGTAGATATTTTAATTTTATCCACTGCAAGTCAACTATTGGGTCATCAATTATAAATTTAATTTTAATTGTATGAATATGTGTGTCGTTCTCCCTTAGGTGGTCTTCAGTAGATTCTGCAGCCCGTATGACATTAAGGATCTGTTCTGTACAGTAGTGGGTGTGCCAAGGTAAAACACACATACGCACGCACACACATTTTCCAATGCTTTATTTTTCACAAATCATAGATTCATCTGAACAATATTGACGACCAGATTTGGCCATTACACATTTAACATTACAAATCGGTTACCGTTATCTACTCAAAACTCAGCAACCCGGCATCTATTCCCCTTTTATAACAAATGTTATTTGACCTTATTTACCTTACCCCCCTTACAAATACCCTTACCGTTCCTTCTAAAGTGTAGTTTATGCTTGCTGTTCCGGGATGAAGATTGCAGAGACTGTTGGTAAGGTATTCTGCAGGAAACTATGGAAAGGAAAAGAAGTATGCATATTTAACCAGCCTTTTCCCAAGAAAAATTTCAATGTTTTGCAGCAAAACAGGAAGTTGTTTTAACTTTCACACATTTGGAGGGCTAAACGTACTTGAAAAGTCGCAAAACTCATCACACATATCGGAAGTGACAAACATTTACTTCCAATATGGGTCTTGCATGTGCGGCAAAATGGCTAGATAGGACCCCCTATACAATTTCTATGAAGCAGCCCTGTAGCTAGGTATATATATATCATGTCCAGACAATAAAATTTAAAAAAAGCCCTAGACCCTGCATTAAGTCGAACATTTTGAATGTAATGTACAATATTTGCTTGTTTTTTTTACCAGTTCCTTGCATTGTACTTTAACAAACTCCTCCTACAGGATTAATCACTTGGCTACATATTGGGTCATTGTAATCTAATCACTTTCAAAACAAAAAGTTTGTTCTGTTTCTTCCCCTTTTTTATTGTAGCTGTACTTCTCTCAGTGGTGACACCTATTGTTTAGGAGAACACTGCACTGAGTTATTGCACATCAAACAGGCATATGAAATGGAAAAGAGCTGTGTCATCTTGAGGGTTGCAAAGGGGCGGAAAGTTTCCACGGGAATATTAAGCTCAGAAATTTTGGGAATTTCCGAGCTTAAGACTTAAAAAAAAAAAAAAACTATGCAAATTAAGCGCTGAGCAATAAAAACATCATTCAAAACACTATTTTAAAGATGTATGGAATGCAGCACACACTGCACGTTGAATTTCAACCCTCCACTGTGCATTCTTCCATCACATGTACAGGTAATTCCCAGCATCCTGCACACTACAGCAGGGCTATTGAGGCCTGCTGTAGTGTGCAGGACTAGTCAGGTAAGTTTCGATGATATTACTCGGGAAAATATATTAGCATGCTTATTGAGGATTGTTCATCTGTTCATCAAGCCTATTTCTATTAATTTATCCATCAATTGTAAAATATTTTTACAGACTATTCCAATTGTTTGGCTAACTATTTTTATCTCTGGCATTGCATTAGTGTTTTTTTACAAGCTTTTTTCTCATCTTATTCTACAGAACAATGCCACGTGCACTCTCTCATGTGTGGAGACATTTCACCCCATCCAATGTAGGAGGAAAGGCTGTGTACATTTGCAAATACTGTGCAAAGACCTATGTTAAGAATGACACAAAGATGCAGAAGCATATAGTCAAGTGCCCAAAGTTTTCTCAGGGCTCAAATCAGCCTATGACACAACAAAATGTTTATATTTATGTCTGTATATGACAAGGTAAATACAGTTAGTATAAATTACCCACAACATTTCCAGTTTATTCCTGTTAATTCCCGTTAATTCCCATGGAAAGTTTACAACTTTGAATATTCCCGGAATTTTTGCAACCCTAGTCATCATCACAGTTGGCTAGAGACTATTGTAGACACGCATCCACGATATCTTAACATCAACATCCGGTAATACAACATTAATATTTGTCTTCATGCAGAAACACTAATCTTTCCTTGCTGGATGCCTCTGGAGCCATGGTGTCCATCGACCCCACCATGCCACACAACACAGAGAGGTATTGAAAACGTATTGATTCATTGATTGACAGAACATTTGTTCAGTCCACTGGATGGCCGATGGACTCTTTTACCAATTGACCAGTGTTTTAGATGACATTACTTTGCACTTTATAGATCACCCTTAGAATTTACCTGAAGCTTTTTAATTCAGGTACCACAGCTCACCACAGCAGCAGCAGATTATCAGGGTATTTAAAAAATAGCGCAAGTGTAAAATGGCAGAGGGAGGGCAGCCCTGTTTGATCGACAAAAAGTGTAAATGGTAAATGGATTTGTATTTATATAGCGCTTCTGTAGTCTGATGATGACCACTCAAAGCGCTTTACAGTACAGTTTCACATTCACCCATTCACACACACATTCATACAGTGCATCTACTTGCAGCACTTTGTTATTCTATGGGGGGCTATTGAGGGTTCAGCATCTTGCCCAAGGACACTTCGATATGCAGATGGTTCAGACTGGGGATCGAACCGCCGTCCTTCAGGTTGGAGGACGACCACTCTACCCCTCAGCCACAGCCACCCTAGAAAAAGTTCTCTTGTATCGAACACTTCGGATTCGAAGAATCCGACGAGGAGCCGTGTCAATTCTCAAGCGTGCTCCGGCCTGGCTGTTCACACCGGACCCGCGCGATTTATATTTGAGACCCCAGGACATTCTCATTAACAGTGGGCTGTAAGATAAGTTTTATTTCATCACACTGTTAAAACCACAGAAAGCTTAAAACGGGACAAGGCCAGTTGTCTCATGTATCGTACAGTTGTGACAAAAGTTTAGCGTTCACAACACCTGGGGCCACATCTGGCTTGCGCCTTCGGGGGAAGGATTCTTAACATGTTCCCCAGAGTCCTGTTTTAGCGTTCTTTAACGCCATTACCCATTGGTTGGTAAGGTATGGTGTGTGACCTCCGCACCCCCGCCATCTCTAACAGTTCCCTTAGAAGCCTGCTCTCAAAGTTAGCCCCTTGATCCGAATGGATCCTCGTCAGTAACCCTTATACGCAGAAGAAGTCATCCCACAATTGGCGGGCAACTTTTTTTGCAGATCGACAGGGGAAGGCATGTGCCATTTTTGAGAACGGTCGATAATGACAAAGACATCAACTTTTTACTTGTCACTCAGTCTAGCAGGGTACAAAAGTCAATCTACACTGGTTCCATTGGTTCAGAAGTTTTTTGAAGGGTTCTCTGGCTTCAAGTTCAAGATTCTAACCAACAATACATCGCTCACATCTTCGTAGAATGATATCTCTTTCCATGCCAGTCCAGAAAAAAACGTCTCCCTGGCAAGGGAAAGGGTTCATGCACAGCCCTGATGACCAGCATTGTGGTGAAGGCCAAGGAGAATTTGGTTTGGAAGGATTGGTGGGGGAAAGAGGATTTATTCTTGGGCTACCTGCCTTTCTTGGCCAGAGATCGAACTTGCCATCCAGAAAGGAGCCTCAACAAAGGTTTGGCTCTTGCAGAGCAGTTAGCGATGAAATGCTTAGAGTAAAAGACCATCCCCATAAAGGACCTGAGCTTTTTCCGGGAAGGAGTGACACCATCACTCTCCATTAACTTTCCTCTCCTGCATCATCGATGGCCTTCACCTTGTCGGGGTGTGTTCTCGCCCCATCTGCACAGATGACGTGTCCCAGAAATTTAACTGAGCTCTTCAAGAGATGGCATTTCTTTGGTGCCAGCTAAAGTCATTTTTCAGAAGGTAGAACACCATCTCCAGAGGCCAGCTGCTCATCGGGGTCGCAGACCAACAAGTCATCCAGGTAACAGAGCAAGCTGCTGAAGTTCTCGTCTCCCCAAAGATCGATAACATCATCCGCATGAAGGTTGCGGGACTGGTTTCAAGAAAACATTCTCTCTAAGTGCAGCAAGGACATCCACTTGGTGAGGCAGTGGTTGTGCATCTTTTACAGTCTTTGTATTGAGCCATCTTAGAGTCACTGCCCTGCTGCTAGGGATCGTTTAAGACGAACCCAGCTGTCACCCCACAGAGGTGAGACAACACGTCCAACCAGCACATTCCTGGGTACGGATCTGGACTGCATTGTTTCAACAACCACTGTGATAAGGTGCGAATGCGGGCAGCTTGCCCCAAACAAAGTGTTCACGAAGAGGTTCAAGTGTCACACTCAACTCAACTTTATCGTGCAGATCTTGTCGGGCATTGGTCCTCCCCACCATTACTCCGAGTTGGAGAGCAGGGAAGAGAGCTGGCCACAATCATCATCTGCAATGTCAACTGGTGCAGCAAGAAGTCTCCAATAGTCTTCAGACTTTTTCATCAAGCGTATGATCATCTTGATAGCATTGCTACCAACAATTATGTCATTCGCTTGTGCAGGGATGACCAGTGTTAGGGATGAGCAACTTGAAACCAAAGATATCCACCTCCAAATCAAAAACTGCTTTCGGGTAGACGTGATGACCTCCAGCACCAATAACAACAATGTCATCAGCAGGACAACTCTTTAAATCAGAGCAGTGTTGCAAGAGACGTGAAGCAGCAGCTCCACTTAGGGAGCAAGATACTATCAATCATGGTTTTCAGTTGAACACCACCTGCTGCACGAACATCAGTGTAGAATAAGCTGTCAGATTTCTAAAGTGTCTTTCAGGACAGTGCAAAGGAAGAAAGAGATTCATACAAAGATTCCAAGTCATCAAAGTCACAGCTGGAAGCCGTAGTTTTACGGTTGCTGATGAGTGGTTGACGACGTGCGACCAGGACAAGCACGCATACAGTGGTCCGGTGAGTGGCACAGAAAACAGAGCTTATGGTCATGACAGTGAGTGAAGGTGGAGTGAGCTGCATCATTACAGACAGAACAAGGCATCTCATGTAACCCTTTAGGTTAGCCAGACTGTCTGGCTGGACCTGAATGAACAGGTCTCTGCAGAAGCAACTTCTCAAGCATGCTGATAAGGCGTACCAGGGTAGCACAGTCTGTGGCCTGCCGTGAGCCCTGCCACCCAGTAGGTGGTGGAGTGGCAGTGAACTGTGTGTTCATTGTAACCCTCTCCTTAGTTACCTTACTCACCGTGGATGTCACCCCTGAATGATACTCATACTCATTCTCAAAATGTCCTGAACTTCATGAGCAGTCCACTTGACCATTGTCTTCGACCGAAAGGTCATGGAAAGTTCAGGAGAGGGACAGTTTCTTATGAACATGCGTGTTACCTCAGTGCCAGGACAGTCAAGCGACTTGCACTACTCTTTCAGACGTTCAATGGCAAGGTCTTACAGCATGGTGCAGCCTGAGCAAGTAGTGAAATTCATCCTCACCTTTCTCAGGCAGAGTGGTATAAAAGTCTGCTAATGGGAGGTGTGAGCATGGGGCAGAGTCAGAGACTATATATAGTCTCAGAGTCATGGGTGATGTCTTTGTCACTGTTCCAGGTACCAAACCTGCCGACATCTCTGACTTTGCCTCTAAGATGAACAAGGATCTCCTTGGCTTGTTCCTCAGTGTGGAGGTGAGGGGGCTGGTAGAGTCCCCTCACCTGCACCACAGAGGATCAATCAGCGCAGGTGAGAGCTGTTAGCTGATTTGTCCTCATGTTTAAGAGGCAGCATCGGAGCTGCCTCGAGAGGAACTCAGAGACTCAGACACTGGAGAGACTCCCAGACGCCCGGTCTGAGCTAAAAAGCTCTGCTTCAAGTTCAATTTAAGTTTATTTTTGGATTCAATAAAGATGCTTAAAAGCAACATGTCTTTCTTTGGCTGTGTGTGGGAGAGCAACACTCAGGGTCTCAGGTTACCTTTCTTAATAAAAGCCCTAATGAGGTCCTCCCACTCTCACAGAAACAAGGTCAGAGCTGTCCCCTCTGAAGCATGGGGGATCTTCTGACTAACAAGTGGCAAGGGCATCAGTGCTAGGAATAGTAGAACTACTGTCGAGACTCATGTGAAATGCATAAAGAGCGACTTAGGGGAGAGGCTAAATCCCTATTGATTGAAGGGAACCCTGGTGTAACCTGACTATCCCCTGTAGCAATATCACGTCGTGAACAGGATTTTCCAGCTGCAAGAACAACATTCCTCTACCCCTGCCAAAACCACGGGGTGTTATCCTCCTTGATAAAACTTATCATGAAAAATCGAATGAAAAATGTATAATATCAGAAATATAGATTAAACACTCAAAATGCAAAAAGGTAAATTCAGATGATCAGCAAAAAAACGAATCAATGTGCACCCACCCCCACCTGTAACAATCTGTTCAGTCTGTTTCTGTTTGTATTCACTTCCTATTTTATTTTGTTGTCTGGGTTCTTGTGTCTTGCTCTACTTCCTGTTGGTTTCCCCACACACCTGTACCTTGTTTGTCATTAAGCATTCCCTATTTATACCCTGTGTTTCCCCTCACCCTCTGCCAGATTGTCATTGTCTCCTTCGTGTGTGCATGCTCTCCAGCGATTACCTCCGTGTGTTCTCTATATTGCTCTGCTGCTATTTGAATGCACTTCACTGGAGTCAGCAGTGTATGGAGAAGTTGGACCGATTTATTCTGCAACACATGGGACTACCAAACAAACACAGTTGTGCAGAATTAATGGCAAGTTGGTCAAAAGTCTGTCCCAGCTCGAACCACAGCGTGTGATCGTTTGAGAGATAAGCAAATTGCACCGAATTTAGTACGACATCAACTTCCGCTGTGGATTTTCAAAATAAAACACTACAGTAAAACTATGGTTACAGTCTCACGTTTAATAGGAATTTGACAATAAACTCCTAGATGGTTTAAAATATATACTTCAAACGTGCTCAGAAAAGCAATACGAACTTGATGGTATTTCACATTCAAATGATTAGTTTTCAGTCATAGTCCCACCTACTGGTAACAGGAAGTAAGTCTTGTAGGAAAACTTTCACTCTGATTTGTGTGCGTGGTCTAGCGTTGCATGATGGACACAGGATGTGACGTGCTTAGCTTTTCTGTAGTGCCCAAAATGCACTGAGCTGTTTTCCTAAGTTTGGTTCCCGTTGCTGTGTCCGGTCTTGGCTGGTCTCGACATGTGCGATGTGCGAGGGCCTGTAAGTGCTGCTTGCTAACCTAGTTATTACTATTATTATAATTACATTAAAGTCCAGGGGCCTGTAGTATGAAGCTAATTCAACATACCCAGGATATGTTTCAGTTATCTTGGTGAACTTAACAAACGCAGTCAGGCTAAGCGGTCACAAGCTGGTTATCAACTTTTGTAAGTCAAACCAGGCTTTCCTGCTCAGCGTCTCATATTTGGTGGCATTTGATCATGATGGTGATTAGATTAGACTTGATATACAATATGTCTACTCAGATACTCTACCATTACTGACAATAATCCATCAATTAATTTACTTTCCATTATGCTACAAACTGTTTTTTCTAATCAATGCTGTAAATGCCCTTTATCTTTCTGTTGTTCTCCATTACACGTGGCATCTATTGCACTTCTGTCCATCCTGGGAGAGGGATCCCTCACATGTGGCTCTCTCTGAGGTTTCTATGTTCTTTAACCCTGTTAAAAGTTTTTATCACTTACTCTTGTTGAGTGTTGAGGGCAGAGGATGTCACACCTTGTTAAAGCTCTGTGAGACAAATTGTGATTTGCGAATAAACAAATAAAATTTGATTGATTGATTGATATTTAGGAGTGATTGGACCTGTCACTTTGATGTGAATTTATTGCTGCTAAAATATTATGTAAGTGTGCCATCAAACTATTGTATTATGCTTGTTCTGCTTGGTACAGTGGTTTGTCCACCAAACTTGAAAGAAACTGCAGATTTTACAAAATAATGTTATATTCTTTTCGTGAAATTTTGCATCCCCTCATACTAATATAGGCAAAGAGGAATTCAAATCAGTAGGGCTGTAGCTGAGGGTGTAGGGTGGTCATCCCCCAACCAGAAGGTCTCTGCCAGATCCCAATTTTCCCCATCTGCATGCTGAAGTGTCCTTGGGCAAGATATTAAACCCCAATGGCCCTTTATAGAAAACAGTGCTGCCCATAGATGCACTGTATGAATGTGTAGTTCAATGGTTGAATGGCAAAACTGTAATGTAAAATGCTTTGAGTGGTCATGCACACTAGAAAAGTGCTCTAAATACAGACCATTTACCAGTACAGCTCAGAGTAGAACAACAGAAGCTGAATCATGTGTTCAATATTATGAATGGTTATGCTCCTAAGTACTTGTGATTTAAGATTACAGGGGATAATTCTCAGCACAGCCATAATACCACGGCCAGTGCACGCTCATGTATAGTGCCTAGAGTAAATCATGTAGCCAGAGGCTCCTTTTCTTGATGTGTAATCTACATATATTCTCATTGGGAGCAATTAAAAAAATAAACACCAGCATCACCCACAGAGAACAAGTAACTCCCACAAGCAAAGAAACAAAGGGCAATTAGGGGTGTGCGATAAAAAAATGCGATATTGATAATGTTGCTCTATATTGTGGTGACGATATGACTTGCGATAAATAAACATAAACAGTCCCTGGCTATGGACGCAAAGACCACAGACAGCTGCACAGCCGGGAGAAGGCGCACAGCTCGGTCACAGCACCACCAAGTCTGGGGCAGACACAAAGGAGCCAAGCACAGCTCCACTAAGTCCACTTACAGTGTTAATGTAGGTCTTTACTTCCATGTTTGGACCGTGAAAAGTTATTTCATTACAGTCTTTAGTGTCTCTGTCAGTAATTTAATGCTCCTCTGTGTCTCTATCATTCACACTGTGCGCTGCGCCGACTGCATCAAACCAAACTGAGCGCTCCCCGCCACCTCCTGCTCCACATTTTTACCCAGACTGAGTTTACACGTGTGTGTGTGTGTGTGTGTGTGCGTGTGAGACACTCACTCATTAATAAAAGAATCGATCATTATGTGATGATCAGTGTTGATATTGTGATGACAAACAAATCAACTTTTAAACTGTAGCTAGTCAGAGATGTCAGCTTAGAGAGAGAGAGAGACGGAGTCTGTGTGCGCTGTTACTTCCCTCAGGATCGGGGATCATGAATAAGCTTCACAATTATTTTATATAATCAACAGCTCATATTGATGAATCTGACCTGGGACAAGCGTGATCACTAGAATTTTCCACAGTAAAATTTAGTCGGAGGGGGCAGAGATCTCTGGATCTCAGAATCTCTGTTCAAATTCTCAGTTTTCTCTCTATTCTCTTCTTATCTTCTTCCGACAATGATTCATTGACGGAAAAACCCGTCAATGATCTGATTGTCTTTCATTTATCATCTAAAGCGGCCAAATATAGACATGCAGAGCGTGCTGAGCTTGCACATCGTTAAAACAACAATTACGATATTATCGTAGATGATATATATCGCACACCCTTAAGGGGGCAATGCAGACATTACCCTTACATGTTGGGTTGTTAATTAGGCTCCAGAGGCTGACAAAGGTTTGTCATTCTCTCTGATGAGAATCTATATCTTTTAATAAAGATACTCATCGGAGTATGCAAAAGGCTTTTGTTGGTCGCTGAAGACCCTTACCATCCGCAGAGACCCTTTAACAATTTGTAAGCTTTGTAGGACTGAAAAACCTGAAGTTACCCCGATAAATGTAAATCCTGCCTTATAGTACAGGCCCCATGCCATTCCAGAAATTGAATGGTGAACCGACGAGCAGTTCCATCCAGTGTTGTGTAATCCATCCAGTCTGAAACATGTCGTTACTGTGTGGTCCTTCAATCTAAATGATGATGGCCGGGGGTCATTCTCCTCTACTTGATAGCTGAAAGCTCTGGGGCCTCATTTATAACCGTTGCGTACGCACAAAACGGGCCTGAAACGTGCGTACGCCACTTCTCACGCCAACGTTGGGATTTATAAAACTTGACTTGACGGGAAAATGTGCGTATTTCTACGCAAACTTAGACTCATGCTTACGACCGTTTTGGGGAGACGGGGAAACGGCGACACAGACGTGAGGTTGTGAACTGCAGCAGATTATTGATCCAATTCATAATTTACATTGAAACCAGCAGCTTAGTTTTGCTCGTGCGACGTATCTGCTCCACACAAGCCTTTATATTTAAAAAATATAAAACAACTTAAAGCAAATTAGGTTCAGATTCGGTTTAACAGCCGAGTTAGGGAGCAGAGTCATTAATAGGTTTTAATAATATCTTCTAACACTGTGCGTGTATCATCAGATCGCTGCAGTGAACGGGACTGAGCCATCAGGCGCACAGAGCGCACTGGAGATTACTTATAAGAAATGAAGAAACTTTCCAAATAATATCCCAGAGGAGGTGAGGATCCACTGATGTGAGGGAATCGGTCCGATGCTCTAAATAAATAAATACTGCCGTGACAGTGGTGCGGGGATCTGCTCGATGTGCGCAAGCGAATGGAAGGACGAGGAGGAAGCAAGGCTTCAGCGATCTCTGATCTCACACAGTGTGTTATCCACAGCAGCAGCGGCAGAGTATCAGTGTATTTTCTTTTTTAGTGACATCGCTGCTGCCCCATACAGTCGCTCCTCACCTCTTCCTCACTAACAGACACCTCGATGTCAGTGTCAGAAAGTTTCACTTCCTCTTCACATCGCTTGATGCGGTGACTCCGTCAGGACTCCCGGTGGAAACCCATTGGTCAGCAGCATCATTTAATATTCACGCCGTGCTTTGCATTGACCATTTATGGTGGAAAGTGGAGGTGCGTTCAGGTGTACGTGCGCACGGTTTTATAAATCGGAATTATCTTTTGCGTATGCCATTGCCGGCTTTTCTACGTACGTACACTTTTAGTATGAATCCTACGCACTCTTATAAATGAGACCCCTGGCTCCTACTCTACTTTTAGAGACATTAGACATGACAAGTGAGCCTGAAATTCTGGGAGTGAATTGCTCTAGTGGGGTGATATGGTGCTATGAGCTCTTTAAGGTATGATGGTGCCATATTATTAAGGACTATTATTAAGGCCATCATTAGGCTGAAAAATCAAAACAAACCTATCAGAGAGATAGCAAAAACATTAGTCGGGCCAAATCAACTGTTTGGTACATTCTTAAAAAGAAAGAACGCACTGGTGAGCTAAGCAACACCAAAAAACCTGGAAGACCACGGAAAACAACTGCGGTGGATGACAGATGAATTATTTCCCTGGTGAAGAAAAACCCCTTCACAACAGTTGGCCAGATCAAGAACACTCTCCATGAGGTAGGCGTATCTGTGTCAAAGTCAACACTCAAGAGAAGACTTCACCAGAGTACATACAGAGGGTTCACCACAAAATGTAAACCATTGGTGAGCCTCAAAAACAGGGAGAGCAGATTAGAGTTTGCCAAAAAACATCTAAAAGAGCCTGTACAGTTCTTGAACAACATCCTATGGACAGATGAGACAAAGATCCACTTGTACCAGAATGATGGGAAGAGTAGAGTATGGAGAAGGGAAGGAACTGCTCATGATCGAAAGCATACCACTTCATCAGTGAAGCATGGTGGAGGTAGTGTTATGGCGTGGGCATGTATGGCTGGCAATGGAACTGGTTCCCTTGGATTTATTGATGATGTGACTGCTGACAAAAGCAGTAGGATGAATTCTGAAGTGTTTCAGGCAATATTATCTGCTCATTCAGTCAAATGCTTCAGAACTCATTGGACGGTGCTTCACAGTGCAGATGGACAATGACCCGAAGCATACTGTTAAGCAACAAAAGAGTTTTTTTAAGCAGAGAAGTGGAATGTTCTGCAATGGCCAAGTCATCACCTGACCTGAATCCAATTGCGCATGCATTTCACTTGCTGACGAAAAAACTGAAGGGAAAATGCCCCAAGAACAAGCAGGAACTGAAGACTGTTGCAGTAGAGGCCTGGCAGAGCATCACCAGGGACGAAACCCAGCGTGTGGAGATGTCTATGGGTTCCAGACTTCAGGCTGTCATTGAATGCAAAGGATTTGCAACCAAGTATTAAAAGTGACAATTACATTTATGATTATGTTAGTTTGTCCAATTAATTTTGGTCCCTTAAAAAGGTGGGTGCCACATATTAAATGTGTTGTAATTCCTACACCGTTCACCTGATTTGGATGTAAATACCCTCAAATTAAAGCTGAAAGTCTGCACTTAACTTGATTGTTTCATTTCAAATCCATTGTGGTGTTGTACAGAGCCAAAATGATGAAGATTGTGTCAATGTCCAAATATTTATGGACCTAACTGTATATGTTTGTTTATATATGTCTGTGGGGGCGTGTGTATAGATGTGAATGCATATATGCAGAGGGGTGTATGTATATTATGTTCTTCCATGTGTTACATTGTGTTTCCTGTTGTGTTGTAGGTCACCGTACCGAGTTTTGCCTATGACTGGAGGACAGTTTGCCGGTGAGTTGTAGAACAAACTTAAGCAAGGCCTTTATATGACCCGTTTAATTGTTTTCATGTTTATTGCACACAGTCAGTGCGTTTAACAGCCATGAGTTTACTCAAGTTCTAACACAAAAATGTTAAAACAGCAGGATTCTTAACAGGATTTGTGCACTAATGAAAAATTTGATAAGGTGTAACTGTTGTGTTGTACTTATGGGAGGGAATCTCCTAAAGCTTTTTTCTCTGTGACTTCAAATTCGTTGATATTACTGCTGTCAGTTAAACGCGTTATTAACGGCGTTAACGCAAACCCATTTTAATGCTGTCAATTTTCTTCTCGCGAGATTAACGCAGAGCTTCAGTATCTGTGTTTGCCTCCAGTCTGACCTGCTCTCGCTTTTTGTTTTAATATTTCGCCAACTAAAATATATATTTTTAAGCTATTGTAGCGTCCCCACTTACACAGGACACAGAACTTCTTTGTGGTTTAGAAACTTTTATTATCCTCTACACGAACATGTGCACTTCTCGCTCTTACTCCGTCACTCGCACACATCAACAACCCTTCACTTCCTCATTGACCCTCGATCCCCAACAAAACCAGCCAATGAGGGCCTTATATCCCCAAACAACCCCATCCTATTGGTCCAAACAGTCACATGTCCCACCCCGACCCCTTCACTGACCCTCAGGATATCAGAACGCTCCTTCAACACAGTGTTTTACTGAACATACGTCGAAACCAAACATAAACATAAACCCAGTCCGTTACACTATTAGGCTGCAGCTATATGTTTTTATTTATACACAAATATGGGGAGGACTCAAATAGCCCTAAAAGTTCTGTGTTGAAAGTAGGCTGATACTTGCCTGTGTATTTTGTTTGTTTGTTATTTTGTTGCTTGTCGGTTTGAGTAGCTGGCTGAAAGCAAAGAAGTAGAAGGCTTACCTTTTATTGGTAACCTAACTGTTACGGTTCATTGTTTCTGAAATAAGAGGCCTGACTGCTTTGTTCACAGCAAACTTGAAAAAAAGAAAATATTAAGCCATGGTTTAACTGCACTGAAGGCTGAGTCCTTGTTTACCTGAAATGTGCACTTTATAATTCTATTTTATACCGCCCTGTTTGGCAATGATGTTTTTCAATAAAATGAAACTTTTGCATAAAGCAAGCCAATCCACTTTTCCATGTTGATAAGAGCATTAAAACGAAAAAAAAATTATGGAAAAAAAAATAAATGAAGGGACATTTAGAATAGAACAAAATTTGCAATTAATTGCAATTATTCGTGAGTTAATTCATGACATAAATGCGATTAATCGCGATTAAATATTTTAATCGTTTGACAGCACTAGTTGATACACATGTGACTATTTTGTACAGCTACAATTTCCTTTTGACAAGTACAAATTCCATTATCCATAGAGGATCAAAATAAGGCTTCTTACTAAAACGAGACAAGTTATATGGATCAAAAAAGAGGGGATTAGACAAAAAGGCATTCTAGAGTGGAGTTAAATTAAGGTCCCATTACAATTTCAGGAAATACAGTATATAAATATTTGTATATACACTCCTGATCAAAATCTTAAGACCAGTTAAAAAATTGCATGAATTTGCATTTTGCACTGTTGAATCTTAGGAAGGTTCTAAGTAGAGTTTCAAAATGCAAAAAGAAGAAATGGGAACAAGAGCCCAAAAGTTGTGAGCAGGCAATTTATTGAAAACAACAATTTAACTGAAGTAGGCTGTTCATCAGCTGATCAAAAGTTTAAGACCACAGCTAAAAAAAACAAAAAAACCCCTCCTAAAACAGAAATTAAAGTGTCAAAAACTGACTCAGTAATGAGTAGCTCCACCATTATTGTTGATCACTTCAAAAATTCGTTTTGGCATGCTTGATGCAAGTGTTTCCAAAAGGCTAGTGCGAATGTTGCGCCAAGTGGTGAAGATGGCTTCACGAAGGGCATCCACTGTCTGGAACTGAAGTCCATTTTTGTAAACTTCCCTTGCCATCCATCCCCAAATGTTCTCAATTGGATTAAGATCAGGGGAACACACAGTATGGTCCAAAAGAGTGATGTTATTCTCCTGGAAAAAAGTCTTGGTCAGACGGGCATTGTGAATTGGAGCGTTGTCCTGCTGAAAAACCCAGTCGTTACCACACAGACGAGGGTCCTCAGTCATGAGGGATGCCCGCTGCAACATCTTCACATAGCCAGCTGCTGTTTGACGCCCCTGCACAACCTGGAGCTCCATTGAAGGAAAAAGCACCCCAGATCATGATGGCGCCCCCTCCACTGTGCGGCGTAGAAAACATCTCAGTTGGCATCTCCTCGTCATGCCAGTAACGTTGGAAGCCATCAGGACCATCAAGGTTAAATTTGTTCTCGTCAGAGAATAAAACTTTCTTCCACCTTTGAATGTCCCATGTTTGGTGCTCCCTTGCAAAGTCTAAACGGGCAATTTTGTGGCGTTGAAGGAGACGTGGCCTTTGAAGACATTTCTTGTTTTTGAAGTCCTTCCTTCGCAGATGCCATCTGATGGTTATTGGGCTGCAGTCAGCACCAGTAATGGCCTTAATTTGGGACGAGGATCGTCCCGTGTCTTGACGGACAGCCATTCGGATCTCTCCGGCTCAGCGCCGGTGAGATTTTTTTGGGTCTACCACTTGATTTTTTTGTTCCATAACCCTGAGGATCTTTTAAGAAATGCAAAATGACTGTCTTACTGCGTATAACCTCAGCAGCGATGGCACGTTGTGAGAGGCCTTGTTTATGCAGTTCAACAATCCTACCACGTTCAAAGACGGTGAGCTTTTTTGCCTTTGCCATCAAGAGATCTTCACAGTGTGATTACTTGACAGGAAATTACATGGAATCCAAATTTTTGCACAGATTTTGGCTTTTAAAGGCTGTGGTCTTAAACTTTTGATCAGCTGATGAACAGCCTATCTCAAAAAAGGTTGGGATGGTAAAGCATTTACCACTTTGTAATGTTGCTATTCCTTTTCACAACACTTTAATGACCTCAGGGACACCAAGTGATGAAGCATTTCAGGGGTCATTTTGTCCCAGTATGGGGTCTCCGTTGTTGCATTTTGCGTTTCAATATGCGCCACATATTCTATTGCATGGATGTCTCTGAAAAAGATGTCTTGAAGGTATCAGATGCTGCTCCAAAATCACATAAGTGTAAGTTACCTTTAACAAGGGCACTGATACAACACCATACCATGACAGAACCTGGCTTTGGGACTTGTTGCTGGTTACAGTCTGGATGGTCCTTTTCATCTTTGGTCTAGAGCAAACAGCGTCCATTTCATCCAAAAAAATGCCTGAAATACTGTCTCGTCTGACCACAATACACGTTTCCACTGTGTTATGGTCCATCCCAAAAGCCTTCAAGCCCAGAGAAGTCGCTTCTGGACACGGTTAACATAAGGCTTCCTTTTGGCACAGTAAAGTTTTAACTGGTATTTGTGAATGTAACTACCTGATGTGTGTATGAGCAGCCTTTGTGAATCTACACTTGCTCTCTCAACACAGATAAAGAGGAACTCTTTCAGAATGTACTGACGCAAGTAGCTGAACAGTTTTCAAGGTAAGCAAATGGCTGAACAGGTTTCACACAGCAGCAGCTCTATTAACTCTTAGTACTTTAGTAAGTGTTTGATATGTAGATTTTATATGTGCATATTTTCTCTGGTAATTGTAAATAATTTGTTATGTCCCTCTTACTTTCCTTCTATATCAAGATTTTAATTCTTGTGAGTCTTTTTTATAGTGTATCTCCCAAACCAAAGACAGGCTTAAGCAAATCAACTTGTTACGTACCTGATAACAATACTCCTTTTTTCGTTTATGAAGCTGTTTTAAAGTAGGCTATTGCACTACAATTACAAGACCCTGGAGAATGGTCTAAACTCATACAGGAGTTTGCAATCCTTCTTCGTAATCGCTAAAGGGTTTTCATGCAGTTGCAACATGTGAATGTAACAAGTGATATGGAGAAAATGCAACATCACAAATTCTTTCATACAGTATCTGCCTCTTGCCTTTGTCTTTGCACATTTCATATATATTTTTCAGGGGGACATGATTTCACTTGTATACCCTGCTTCAGCTCTCCTATCATACTTTTTTCTCTGTGAAGACTCTGAAGTGCATAGGAGTACAAAAACACACAAGAGTAGATGTACAAAGGGTAGGACAGGAGTACACTGGTGCAATGTTAACAAAGCAAAATGGCATCACATACAGTGCAGTCACTGATCTGACTGCAGAGTCAGAGTTTGAATCAATAGATATGATAAGAAGTCATATGCTACAGTCTGACAAAATGTCTTTAAAGAGCAAGGGATGAATCAACATTTGAGTTGTAATTCCAGTTGCTTATTTTGTCTGGTTAATGGCCTGCCCCAATTCCTCTCCATTAGCCCTACCCCTACATCTGAAGTACCCAACAACAACAGGACTCGCAACATCATAAGCAACCAACCAACTTTATTGCAGTGACAAACAATATCAACTATTAATATATTAACAATCGTTACAACCAAAATTATAAAAGTGACAGTGACACATCTGTACAACTTGCAGGACAGACGGACAGATTGATTCATCAATCAATACACACTCAATCACCACGTGCTATTTTAATGTTACGTAAGTCTTGTCCATATAAACTGAGCACTGAAAATGTAATAAAATCCGTGTTGGAATTTATGCAAACATTTTTGCAAACTGCATATACTGGAGTAACGAATGTTACTCATAACACTTAATCAGACCGGTTATAATCTTGTTTCTAAGTTTCTCTTGTACCTTCACTTTACAGCAATTAAATTACATTTAATTTGTTACTGGATTAAACTAAGATATTTCGGTGGATTCTAAAAAAAATTCATGGTAATTTTCCAAGATTTAATTTCTTATATTTTTTAACATTTTTGCCACAATGGTCACCGTGCTGATTCGCTTTGTCCCTTTGTGAAGCATTTGGAAATTTCCATCTACCCCTTTGTTTTTAAGGTGGTCCTGAATATACTGTGGTTGAAGGGTTGATGAAAGGCTAGATGGCCGATACCCGTAGATCACATGGAGTACCATGAAAGGGTTGGGCTAAGTGGTAGGGCTAATGGGAGAATTGGGACGGCCCTAAGTATTGCATCTGTTAAATTCACACAGATACCAAGTCTGGTTTGGTTCAAAAAAGTTTACACATTATTAAATGCTACCTGTAACAGAAAAGTGTAATACAAAATATGTATTGTTATCATAGAGACAAAGTCTCAGATGGCAGTAACTTCTCTTTCTTAAGTAATTTCTACCTCTGTCTTTTCCCCACCTGTGTCAATCTCTCCAAAGGGCGTTCAAGATCAATGAGCTGAAAACTGAGGTCACCAACCGTCTTGCCATGTTGGAGAAGAGAGTAGAATGTAAGTTTGTTCCCATCACCCCATGTACAAGTATGTTGGCATTTATTTGACAGTTTAAAGACTGGAAACATTGGTGGAGAGACATGCAACAAGCTCCCTGGTTGGAATTGAACTGGTTGGCTACATCCGCATATTTTCATGGCCCATAGTAATGTATTTATGATACAGATTACATACAGTAATGCAAAAAGATGCAGACAATCAGTTATACAGTACCAGTCAAAAGTTTTGACACACACTCATTCAATGGTTTTTCTTTATTTTTCTTTCTTTCTACATTGCAGATTAATATTGAAAACATCAAAACTATGAAGGATCACATATGGAATTAGGTGGTAAACAAAAAACCATTATGCCCATTTTACCACAAGTTGATAGGGTTCCTTGGGGTCTTAATGAAATGTCTGTAACATATTTTGGTCAAAATACCACAAGGATCATTTAAAACAGCACCCTTTTTACCCTGTCTAAAACAGCCCTCCTCAGATTGACCTGTTTTGAGTGTGTGAGTGTACCACCACCTAGGGATATAATCTGGAAGCCAGATTGGCAGGCTGCAGAAAACATAGTGTAACGGACTGGGTTTATGCTTAACACCTTGTTAAAGGAGTATTGAGATGTCCTGAGGATCAGTGAACAGGTCGGGATGGGGCATGTGACAGTTCTAGACCAATGGAGTGGGGTTGTGTAGGATGATATAGTAGGGTCAGGAACCTCAATTCCGTGACCATTCTCTGGCTAATATGTTTTGACGACTGATTTAACTTTACACCTTTTTATAAAAAAATTTGCCCCCATGTTCCTCCCAAAAATGTCGGCATTTTTCGCTGGAGGGCCCAATCAAAAATGGCAGCCGGCACCATCTTGTAAAAGTAACTTTTTTACCAGAGCACCTAGAATAATATATGAATACACTTTTTGGGGTAAATTGACCATAAGGATTGTGATTATGACATCATTTTGCCACTTAGACATCATCTTGACCCAAAATCCAAGATGGTCACCATCTGGTAGAGCGAAAACATAATTTTTGATACACAAATTAACTTTTTAACCAGAGCACCTAGAATAATGTATGAGGACACTTTGTGGTAAATTGACTATAAAGATTGTGATTCTGACGTCATTTTGACATTAAGTCATTCTGTTGACTCCAAAATACAAGATGGCCACAATCCGGGAGAGCAAAAATGTAAAGTTTTATACACAACTCAGCCCCCAGGTCTCCAGGAGATGGGTGATGTATGGCCTTTATACATGACTTATTATGGAAGGACAAAAACAAAGAATATCAGAAATAAGTTTTATTTAATAACTGTAACTTAAGAAAGGAATGAAAAACACTTAAAACATGCCAATAAGAAAAATTGTACCCCAATAATTGTACCTTTGTCATTAAAAAAGACAAAATTGTTAATTACAGGATGCTTTCATGTTGTTAAATGCTACACATTATTCTAACAATGTAACTGGTGAATAATAAGGACATTGATATATAAGATTAGTCCAAATCAGAGCATTCTGCCTCACTACAATCTAAATCACCACTATCCGATGAATCCCATCGCCTACCCTGCACATCATCATTTTTCTTTTCATCACAATCATACTCGCTCTCATCTTCCTCGCTGTCTTCAACTGGCCTTGATGCAGGTTGATGAGTTGGAAGAGCAGGTCGTGTGTAGCGAACAGGGCGACAATGACCATCCAGCAACTCCCATCCATGTCTGATTGGCAAGGGGTGGTGCTTCAGGGAGGGATGGCGTGCTAGATATGCCAAGTAGTTGGCACGGAGGCAAGTGTTGACTGCACGGGCCTCAGCCATGATGCTACTCTTGTGGTCACCATAGATGACATGTCTTTTAAACTTGTATAGCTCCTGTAACACCTTGTCCTCAGCAGAATCAATGACAACAGGTCCACTATAGCCTGACTCTCGCAAATGGATCATCCAATTTCATGTAGGTGTTGGGGTTATGTGCCTTACCCTGTGCCCGCATGTCTCGGTAACTTTCGAAAAATCTAAGCGAGAAAACACAGAAAAATTTACATTTTCATAAGAGCAGTGCTGTGAGAGTCAGGCTATAGTGAACCTGTCGTCATTACGCCAACACTTGCCTCCGTGCAGAGTAGGCGATGGGATTCATCGGATAGTGGTGATTTAGATTCTAGTGAGGCAGAATGCTCTGATTTGGACTAATCTTATATATCAATGTCCTTATTATTTGCCAGTTTCTTTGTTAGAATAATGTGTAGCATTTAACAACATGAAAGCATCCTGTAATTAACAATTTTATGTCTTTTTTAATGACCAAAAGGTAAAATGATTGGGGTACAATGATTTCTTATTGGCATGTTTCAAGTGTTTTTCGTTCCTTTCTTAAGTTACAGTTATTAAATAAAACTTATGTCTGATATTCTGTGTTTTTGTCCTTCCATAATAAGTAATGTATAAAGGCCATACATCACCCATCTCCTGGAGACCTCGGGGCTGATTTGTGTATAAAACTTTACATTTTTGCTCTCCCGGATGGTGGCCATCTTGGATTTTGGGGTCATCAGGATGTCTTAATGTCAAAATGATGTCAGAATCACAGTCGTTATGGTCAATTTATCCCAAAAAGTGTCCTCATACATTATTCTAGGTGCTCTGGTTAAAAAGTTAATTTGTGTATCAAAAATTACGTTTTCGCTCTACCAGATGGTGGCCAGCTTGGATTTTGGTTCAAGATGATGTCTGAATGGCAAAATTATGTCATAATCACAATCCTTATGGTCAATTTACCCCAAAAAATGTATTCATATATTCATTATTCTAGGTGCTCTGGTAAAAAAGGTACTTTTACAAGATGGTGCCGGCTGCCATTTTTGATTGGGCTCTCTAGCGAAAAATGCCGACATTTTTGCGAGGGACATGGGGGCTAAATTTTTTATTAAAGGTGTAAAGAGGTCAAATCAGTCGTCAAAACATATTAGCCAGAGAATGGTCACGGAATTGAGGTTCCTGACCTTACTAATAGTTTCTCATTGTCTGGTTTGTTGGGGGTCAGGGGTGAATGAGGAAGGAAGTGTCGAAGATGGTTGTTGATGTTGTGGGAGCCTTGCAAGGGTAAACAGTGGGTACACAAACTGGAAAAGAGCAGTCAGAAGCAGGGGTTGTGGTTAATATAACTTACGCTTTTATTTATAAACTTAGGGGAAAAAGGGAGGAGGGCGCATAAAGGTAACTCAAAAAGCTTCACCGGTCTGGCAGTTGGCATCTGGGGCTCTGTCGGCCTCTTCCTGTGTCAATGACAGAGACAGCAATTAATCGTCTTCATAAATCAAAAGGCAGGCCGCTGGCCTTTTACCCCGAGACTGTCTGGGAAAGCGTCTGGTTCTCACTCCTCTGTAGCTCAAGACCTTCTGTATCCTCTGGTTGAGGTTTTTAAGATGGCTCCTGATTGCCTGGTGATTCACTCCACCTGTGAGGGACAATGAGAGATACCTGGGAGGGGAAGAGTTCCCTATGAGGATCCTCTGGGGTAGTACCGCCCATCCAACACCACGCCTCTGGATTGCCTTTGTTTGGCTGTCCTCAGCCATGTGGGGCACTGCTCACAGGCTGGGCCATCACAATATGCGGAGTGTCGGAAAAGGAACAAGGAGTGTGACATGTTCATGTTGACTTTAATAAAGTTACAAATAAGAGACGAAATTCCGTGTCGTCTGTGAGGCGGCGACGTTACAATACCAATGAACATCAGCCAATGCCATCTGTGAAAGTCAAGTTTATTACCGATGGCAGTAAACAAGATGAATCTCGGCCGCTACTGATGTACAGCCTATACATCGGTGCACCACTAGATTACACTATGACATTAGCACACATAACATCTGAGAGGACATCAACAAATCATGGCAAATAATCCACTTGGGAGCATTACGCATGTGTACAGATTTGCTTAGATTTTAAATAATATTTAATTTTAAAAGGGTAGTAAAAGGCACAGTTTCTGATAACTATATGTATATACTATAATTATCCACAACGGTTATCTGTTTCCCATTAATAGTCACATCTGGGCGTATGGTACTATTGGACCTCTAAGAAAAATACATGCAAACCGCTTTATTAGTGTTGAGGTCAGCCAGCCACACAGAAATACTACTCATAGTTGTTGTTAATTTCTGAGCAATTTCTGATTACTTTTGCCGTGAACAAATAATACTTCATCATCTGGATACATTTGAGCATCCACTTATCCACGAAAAAAATAAGCCGCAGATCATAAAGGTAAACACTGAACAAAAGAGGTGCCAGTATTGATCCTTGGGGAATTCCACAATAATTATAGTGAAAGTCGTACTGGCTGGGACTGAAGTTCCCAGTGTCCTTTGAGGTGAGACGTCACCTGGAAGAGAGGTTGCCTGCACCGGCCCCAAAGTAGCAGAGGATGGTCCGGGATTATTGACATTGCACGTGGGAAAGGCGGCGTTTAAGTCTAAGGTTTGAATTATTGTATTTATAACATTTAGAGACAATTTCATTTCAAGTAGAGTGGGCAGGATGGATGCTTCGGCAGATGAACCATGTTCTGGTGTCTTCTGCTTTTTGGATGGAATATTGTCTGCAGTTCTAAGAGAGGATGGTGGAGCAAAGCTCGTTTTTGCTGGAGTTTTGCCTTTACCTTTTGGAGGAGTGCTGACTGGATTGTCGGCGTTTGAGCTGCGGTGTGATTCGTCATTCGGGTTATCTTGATTCAGAAGGTAGTCGAAGAGTTCCTCAGGGTTGATGCCAGCTGGAACTCAAATATTATGAGAATACACTCTTCAAAGCTGCGGTGGATGGGCTACCCGACAAGATGTTTGCGGGCGATGCGGGAGCATCGCCGCAGACATTGGGTTCCAGAATTGTTCTCGGATTGGACCTCGACGGAGTGAGCCTGGGTTTCTGGGCTGAATCCGACGTCTTCCTCTGAGGACCAAGCCTCATTTTCTGAATCAGAGATGGCAAAAGACATGGTGATCTACAGAGCCAAGAGGTAGGATAGCATTCACATGAGTAGCTATGCTGAGACACTAGGCAATTGGCCGCGATACTTCGAATGAGCTAGGAACCATAGAGCGTGATGGGAATTTCCCTCTGCTTAAATAGACCGCCTAATAAGGTGGGTGTGTACTATAGATGAGTAAGGTAGGTCACATGATGTATGTCACACGATTGGAGCAGTGCTGCCTGAACTAGCTCGCAGGCATCGCTCGATGTATGATCCTTATCATTTGCTTTGAAACCATGATTTGAATCAGTAGTGTTCTTTGATGAAGTTATGGATAATATTACACTAGACACATTCATCTGTACTTGTTGTTCTGTGAGCTAATACATTATTGGATGGTTAATCCACAATTAGATATTTGACGGCCACACCACTGATGTGTGTGACTCCAACTTAAACTTGCCGTTTCTGCTGGCGTCCAGCTTGCAGTTCAGTCTCAGCTCGGCTCTGTCTCTCATAAGTCTCTTTGTCTGTCCGATGTGCCTTACAAGAGGAAAGTCCCGTCAAACAAATAGAAGAAACAAACAAAGTTGTCAAGAGAGTTTGTGGTGATAAGAGCCGATGACGGTGTCTGGGAGCTGTAAACAAAATCACCTGATCTAAGCAGCAGAGGTAATACGTCCTTTCCTTTGTCTGCTACACCCGGCTGCACCACCTCTCACCTTAATTAAGCAGAGGATTTGTTGCTGTTGTGAACACATCTGTAGAAAATCTCCCACAGTGTTGTGTATGTGTGAAAGGCAAACTGCGGATAAAGTAAGTAGCAAATTCTACAGATTTTACCCGGATGTCATATCTGAAAACAGCTTTAGGAACTTTTGGCACCATTGAGGATGAGTCCTTGTGGTAGGACCCTTTGTTAATATAACCTGAGATGGACAAGTATTGTCAATTCCAAACATCACACTGATCAAAAGTCTGCAGATGAACATTTGTTCCACAAATGGTCTTGACCAGTCTGAAGCTGGCAGCTATTCACCTCAGCCAGAGGTTTTACACAAAAAGAGAACATTTAGAGAAGTGCACTTGAGATACAGAGATCCAGTTGGATATTTTTTCGATGTGTCAAAATAACGTGTTTTATTAACTAGAGCAAATCAAACAAGCACAAAGTAATTTTTTAGGAACTGTACAAATCACTTCTGATTAGTCTTGTGTTGGTAGTGTTAGTGTAAAGTGGGCAAAGGTCAGTGGGAGGAGGGAGGACATGGGGCATTGTAATACAGTAAGGTATAAGGATACCTGGCCTAAATTAACAGCAGTGGCAATAATTCTTCAAAGGTTCTGAGTTAATTAAAATATTGGCCACACAAATAGAATTTGCCTTTATCTAATTATTAGCATGTTTGTTTCTTAACATGACTAAAAGTGTATAGCTGCTCTGTATTTGACAACTCTAGGAGTATAAGGTTTACCATGTTAACCATATTACCTTAGCCTGTTATTATGCTAATATTTACCAAAGCAATAATGTCTGCATAAGTTTTGTAGGTATTTGGTCATAAACCACAGATTTAGGAAAGTAAGAAAAGTTACATTTCTCTCAATCACAAAAGGTGTTGCTAGAAGTCACATGATAACCAAGTCAATAGGGGACTATGAATGTTTACACAAATCTATCAGTCTCAGTCTAATTTGTGGACCAAGTCACAAATATTAACATACCTAGAACTGTGTTAATAGTGTGGATAATGACATTTCTATATTTTATTGTTTAATAGGTTGTAATCCTTTAACAAAGGGTGTATTTCATTTGTTTTCATTTTATTAGAAGTTACTTGAGATAAAAAAAGTTCTTATTATAAGCACAGCAAATCAGAATGAATCATTATATCCTCACTATGATATTTCACAAATTCACTTGACAAGATATCTTATCTCATAAATAAGACTGAGGATGATATTTTTCAGAACCCACTCTCCCTGGCTGGCTGTACCATAGTAGCAGTTTCAGATCTGACGCGCATAGCCACTTTAAACAAGAATGCCATTTGCCTGGAAACCTAGTTGCTACAGCAACATCATGGAACCCTCATGCATCTCCATCTTCTCTCTGCTTTTGTCACCATGGTCACAGATTATAATGGGAGCTGGAGTGTTGAGCTGATTATTTCTGATTCAGAGAGGGGTGGATTATGAAAGAGAGGAGGATAGGACCTACAGTCCTGCTCACCATTATTGGCACGCAAGAAGTTTAAGTACATAATGTGGAATATCTCCTGAAAATAGAGAATTATGTTTGATACAAAAGAGCAAATGATAAACAATTTAAAACAATGGAGGAGGGGGGGAATAGAAAAACTTAAAGCTTGCTGTGTCACTGATATTGGCACCCTTTACAGTAAATCAGTGTGGAAACACATTATGACTGCTACTGTGCTAACTGTGGTAAATCACAAATGAGAATCACCTGTGATAAATTGTCTGTGCCAATGTGGCATTAATTAGCCAATAAATGATGATTTGTGTGTTTTAAAAAGCCACCTATTATTCCCTGTTCATTTGTCACAATGGTGAAGACAAAAGAGCTGTCTGAGGACATCAGAAGGGCTATTATTAGCATACACAAGACCTCCAAAGGGTATAAGGCCATCTCCAAAGACCTTGGTATCCCTGTTTCAACAGTGCGTAATGTTATTAAGAAGTTTGCCAAGTCGTGGTTTCAACAAGTACCATACGCCGCACACTAAACCAAATAGGGCTTTATGGGTGTAACAGCCCCTGGCTTGTCCAAGCATGACGCAGAGAGCTCTGAACTAATGTCACGGCTCTTTATTCAAAACATCACATAGTGGCGCCGTAGAAACACCGTAAAACTATAACGACAGTAAGTACAACATAATCATTCAATAAAAGCCAAATACAACCGTTAAACAAGTTTGACGAGTTAATGTGACATAGCGACTCCCATTCCGCACTACCTGTAGCAAAGGGAATAAAACCAGCTTCCTTACCTCGTTCAGCTCGGCGAGGGGTGTTTAACTATGATCAATAGGTCCGTAAGGTGGGGAATTGCCTTACAGCTGGCGTCCTTTTGTTACTTCTGCTACGATCCTTGAAACGCAGCTATACGACAGGTGTTTTATATCTGTCTCGGACCGGAAGCGAGGGATTTGGTGTGTTTAATAAAACGGTCCGCTCCTTAAAGCTACAGGCACTTATGCGAGGGGAGTCGTTACGTTTGAAAAGACAACAAATTACTAACTTAAATAACACGACACATACTTGAAAATAAAGAACAAAATAAACCCAGCCCAAATAACAAATGAAACAATCTTCATAAACTGGCAGTTTTAGCAGACAGTTACAATGGGCAAAGGCAGAGGAAGACACCATTGCGGAGGAAAAGACATAAAAAGGAACGACTGATCTTTGCCAAAGAGTACCTGGACAAGCCGCAGTCTTTCTGGGAAAATGTTCTGTGGACAGATGAAACAAAAATAGAGCTTTTTGGCAATGCACACCGACAGTTTATTTACAGACTGCACAATTAAGCCTACAAGGAAAAGGACACCCTACCAACAGTTAAGCATGGTGGAGGATCCGTAATGCTGTTGGGCTGCTTTTGATGCATCTGGTACTGGAGGCCTTGACCGTATCACAGGAATCATGAAATCAGAGAATTATCAAGAGATTTTAGAGCGAAATGTCCTACCCAGTGTAAGAAAACTTGGTTTGAGTCGAAGATCATGGGTCCTCCAGCAGACAAAGACCCAAAGCACACATTCAAAAGCACGCAGGAATGGTTGAAAAGGAAAAAATGGACTGTTTTAAAATGACCAGCAATGAGTCCTGATTGCAATCCGATTGAAAATCGTTGGGGTGAGCTGAAATCTACTATTGGGGAAAAGAATCCTGCAAACGTTCAAGAGTTTGAACAAATTGCAAAGGAAGAATGGGAGAAAATACCAGCTGAGAAGTCCAAATATTAAAGAGGGGTGCCGTTATTGCTACACATGCCGTTTTTTCAGTTTCTTCTTTGAAATTACAATATGCAAGTTGAAAAAAACTATTTTCTTTGTTAAATTACTTTGGACCTCCAATTAAAAGATCCTGATGATATAAATTTGGTACATTTCCAATTATTTCTGATGATATTGTACAGGTTATGCAAAAAATGAAGGTGTGCCAATTATGGTGATCAGGACTGTAAATGGTCTATATTGTTACTATTTTTGTAGTGCTTTCCTAGTTCTAAGGAATACTCAAAGTGCTTAACGGTACAATTAACACATTTACCCATTCCCACACACATTCATACAGTCCATCTTTGTGCGCACTGTCTCTATGAGAAGGGGGAAATTTGGGGTTCAGTATCTTGCCCAAGGACACTCCGGCATACGGAAAGGGGAAAACTGGGACCCAACCGCTGATCTAGATAAATGAGGATATATTATCAGTTAAGACATGTGAAAGTCTAAAAGCTTCTGATAGCAGCTGCAAGTCAGCACAGATAAATTTGTATTTTACTATTAGCCAGTAAAGCTGGTTTTGTTCTTCTTCTGGTAAATTTGTAATTTTTAAATGTTGAAATCTCATGTTAGTGCTATCCTTCAACTTATTTTCTAAAGACACAGAGATGAAGGAGGTGTATGTGAAGGTTAAAAGCTAACCTTTGGCAGTTCCCTAACTATATTTCTGAAGCCCAGCTCATCTAAAGAATTTGATTCCAATCCCTTCTGTAACTTAAATCTTAAACTCTTATTGAACTTTTTTATACCGTAAGTTTAACAAATATCCTGGGAAGGACTTCCATTTAGGGCTCCAGCCTACTTCCTGTTTCTAGCCTGCTCTGCAAAGATATGTATACTGGGGCAAGGAAAGGTTCATTAAACCCTTGAAGAATCTTCTTTGCCTTTGTTTTATTTATGATTCAATCCACAGCTTCTTTGATTGGTCAAGGCCTGGGCTCCAAAAGGTGGATTTTCTTAATTTGAAGTCATGTAGTAGATTTACTATCGTGTTTCTATAACCACCTTCTACTTCATCATCAGCTAGTGCAGGGGTGCCCGAGATGCTTAAAATGGAGTATTTAACCCATTATTGTATTAATATATACATAAATACGAGTTGAAATTAGAATAAAACCATGAAATAAAAACATTTCCATCAGTTTTTTCCTTTTCTTTGTTGACCCATGAGGTTATTATGACACGGATTAGCGGAATGAGCAAAGGGCAGTGGTGCATAAAGTACTTGAAAGCCATACTTGAGTAAAAGTACAGATATCTTACCTGAAAGTGACTCCGGTAAAAGTAAAAGTCACACGTCAGAAAATGACTTAAAGTAGCTCATATTAAATGTACTTAAGCATCAAAAGTATCTGGTGTTGAAATGTACTTAAGTATAAAAAGTACAAGTACCAAAATTAAAAATGCTAAGTGCTTTTTATAGTAGGCCTATACAGACACAAAACAACCCAAAATTGTTCTCTTCAGGATTTATTTCAACTGACTGAAAATTATAACAACAATATACATATTATGTATAATTTTACAAATTCAGAACCCCAGATGCTGAGGCTTAAATAGTATTGGACTAGTGCATCTGAACTTCTAGGGACAACAAATAATCAAAACAACAGAAAAACAAGTGCCTCTTGTGTCTACCTAAGAACACTAATAGACCACAGTATAACCTCTAAAAAGAGAGTAAGTTTCTCTTTTGTGAACAACCTGCACAGTGCTAGTACAGAGAAGAAAGATCACTGGACAGAGTCTCGTTTGGCTGCCAAATTTCAGATCGAATAATAAAGACTGAACTGAACCGAGCTCCTGCATGAGCACCTGGATAATTCTAAAGGGAATAAATGGATTGGGGAATGTGCTCGCGACGATTAAGTCCTTCCCCTTTGCCCACACATCGCTACTCCCCATTGGATGGTTTAGTGAGGTCCTCGGATCGGCCCCTCCAGAGTCAGTCACGGCCCTGGCGGAGCGCCGAGAGGACGGTCAAACTCGTAACAAGGTTTCTAATGGTGAACCTGCCAAGGGATCATTACCAGAACAGCCTGCTCGACCCCGGTCGACCAAGGCAGCCCGACCAACCTCCGGACGCTTAGGTTCTCGCGCTGCCTCCCCAGCGGCAAACACATCTCCCGAGGCAGCAGGTACGCGAGTGAGAGGTTCCCCGTGCGTAGAGGCGCGCGTTGCACCAACCTCTGCTACTCAAGTAACGAGACAGTTTTGAGAATATATGGAGTAGAAAGTACAGAAAATTGTTTTCAAATGTAGCGAGTAAAAGAAAAAAGTCGTCAGGAAAATAAATACTTAAGTTAAGTACATATATGTGAAAAATCTACTTAAGTACAGTAACGTAGTATTTCTACTTCGCTATTTCCCATCACAAAGAGGTACAAAGCAAAAAGAAAGTCCTTACTAAACAAACAATCCCAGCCGAAGCTCAAAGGGCATCATATGAGGTGGCATATTTAATTGCACAGGCAAATACGCCACACATTATCGGCGAAGCATTAATTAAACCCGCTGCTGTAGATATAAATCGGGCTGTGCATGGGGATAAATTAGCTGTGATCTGGAATCAGTGCCGCTGTCTAACGAGACTATTGCCCGGCGCATCACCGACATGGCACAGGACATAAAGTGCTGGTGGATAGAGTTAAGAAAGGGAAATATGCTTTACAGTTAGATGAATCCACAGATATATTAAACTCTGCCCAGCTGCTTGTTTTCATCAGATACAGTTTTGACGGAAAACGTAATTTTGTTTTGCTTCTCGCTGGAGGGGACGTGCACAGGTGTGGACATTTTTACAAAACTAAAAGAAGAGGGACTATCTTCGGAAAACTGTATTGGTGTGTGTAGGGACAGGGTTGGAGCGATGCTGGGGGAAAAGGCAGGACTGAAAGCGAGTGCCTTACAATTGGCGCAGCACGTAAATTTCACACACTGTTTCATTCAGAGAATCTCTTGCAAGCAAAACACTTGAACCAGAGCTTAAACAAATTGTTGACATTGTGATAAAAATGGTCAACTATGTAAAAATACGTCAGACTTGCTGTTGCGGGGAAATGTGCTGTGCTGTATGAGCTGCGGGACGAGGTGCGCATATTTCTGATCGAGCATGGATCTCAGCTCGCTGACCACCTCACTGACCCTGACTGGTTAACAAGGCTGGCGTACTTGTGCGAAAATACTTTCTAAGCCCTGACATGCATAAAGAGTAAATACAGAGCGCAGCTAAATGTGGAGAATGATCTCCATCTCATTTGTGAGTATAAGAAATGAAAGTAATGTGTAGGCTAAAATAAATAACCCTAAAGTTTTTGCACATGGCACCAAAAAAGTGTCTGCTGCTCGTTATGCATACAGACGGGCACAGACAAACACAGACATCACCTGCGCACTTTTTTTATGAAAAGGGGGAAAAGGGTCCTCTTTGAGGTGCTGTTTGAAAACCAGGGAAACAGTCTTGCTGGTTGTGGCTGTGGTTGAGGCAGGCTCTTGTGTTGCTGCCTTTTGGAAGGTTTTAGCAGTCTGCTTCAAGCATACTTGAAGGTGGAAAGAGTAGAGATGAGCCGGATACTCGGCTGAAACGAGTATCCGGTACGGATAAAGCACTTTTGCCGATTACGAGTATAATACGAGTAATCGGAGTCATTATCTGTGCTCGGACTGAATGAAAATCCTCACACAGCGTCACAGCGCTCCTCCCGTCACACACGGCTCTGCTCACTCACAGAACAGCTCTCTGTCTCTCAGTCACTCAGGTTCACTGCGCATCGGGACTGTTCCATAGGCTCAGTCAAGGAAGCAGAAATGATTCGTTCATTTCCCGACTGGGTCTTCAGGTACGAGTCTTTGGAAAAATGTTCACGAGACCTGCAATGGCTCAGTAGAGGAGCGCTGGAGATGCGAGGGACGTTCACTGTCTCCCGGAGAAATGAACACTCTGTGTTTTTAGTATAGAAAGACGTGAATTATATTTGTTCACAAGTCATAATGACTGGTTTTGTTATTTTCACTTTACATTTACACTTACTTTACAGTAAAGTAAACCTCTATTAAATACAGTACAACATGGCAGTTTGTATGGTTTGAAATTGTCATCTATTATCACACTGGCATTTAATTATCACGGCAAACAATTACACTGCACTAAACTTTAAGTGTTAATGTAAAGTGAAAATAACAAAACCAGTCTGTATGACTTATGAACGAATATAATTCACGTCTTTCTATACTAAAAACACAGAGTGTTCATTTCTCCGGGAGACAGTGAACGTCCCTCGCATCTCACTCACACACACACACACACACACACCTGGTGTGGAAATAAATTTAAAAAAAATAAAAATAAAAAAATCATAAAAAAATTTCAAAGTTAATAAAGAAAGTTATGTTGAACCAGCCCACTTCCGG